>NW_015174327.1:119647-140185 GCF_001447785.1 Gekko japonicus | reverse complement strand
AGGACAAATGGGAGAGAGAGGGGGAAAACATTTCAAATGAATTCTTTTGAGAACCAAGCTGGGCAGTCTTGGCTTATGGCAAAATAATTCTTTACTACAGGACAGGATGGATTCAAGCCACACTGGAAGCCAGCCCTATGTTTGAGGGAAGCAATTCCTTTGCTCATTTTACGTGCAAGAGGCAGCATTTCCACATCATTTGCTTATGTGGAGGGTGCCAGGACATAACTGAGAGACGTGTTTCAGTTGCCCTGGCAATGCTTTCGAATTGTTAACCTCAAATAAGGAAACATTTTGAGGTAGTTCCTCCAGCAAGTCATAAAACAAGAATAATATCAGAAGGTACAGTGATTTGGGGGAAGGGGTGATAAAGTTGGCTTCATTTTTCTTTCCCCCCCCTCCCCGATTCTAAAGGGTGAGGAGGCAATTAGCTTTCTAATTGTAGTGCAAAGATTTTCCCCCTGCTCCATCACCCTTTGACCAAGAGAATTAAATTATTTACAGTGCAATCCTAAAAGTATTTTCATGGGAGTAAGGCCCATTGAATAGGATTGCTGCTTAGACCCTTCAAGCAAATTAATGTACATGTTTTTAAATTTCAGGGTAAATAACAAAAGATAACCAAAAAAACTCTACAAAAATGGTATATATTTTGTAATATACACTATTAAAAAGTTTGTAAAATATACTGTTGTGTATTTGTGATGGATGGGCAAAGGTCCTACCCCTTTCTTTAGAGCACCTGTTTAGTGTGTGAGCAGAGTACTGAGCAACCAGTCAGGATCCATGAAAGGGCTGGAGGAGCCACATGAGAGGAGAGAGTGAGAGAAAAAGGACACTCACTCAGTTTTTAGTTAGGTAGGGCTTGTGGTTCCGGATAGTCTGCCAAGGTCCTCTCTCAGAACAATACAAAAATCTCAGTGATTTTTTTTTTAGCCCTTTTGAGTGAGGACAGCAAACATAGTAAAGAAGTGGATATGAGATTTTGCCTCCAGAGGAGTGGGCTAAAAGAATCCCTTTGCCACAAGATTACAGTGTCTCCATATCAAATTTCTGGGTGAAACATGACTGTTCACTACTCTTTGCACTCCTAAATTTATGAACTGTAATCTTATAAATAAATAAGCCCAGCAAGACTGTGTGACGCCTAAAAATAGTTCCTATCCTCTTTTTTAAACCACCATGTTTCCGTATTCCTGGTGGGTAAAGAAAAGTGGGTGCTGAACTTACTACATTCAGGAGCTACTTGGGGTAAGTCTGTCAAGTAGAGGGTTGGAGGTAGTGATGACACTGGTCATGCTACCTCTGTTTCAACATCATTTAAGATGCCAACTTTCACAATATTCACTGTTAGGGAACAATGAAATTTCTACTTTATCTAGAACAGAAATTATTCCCTGGGGATGTACAGATACATATAAAGATATTGTCACTGTTGGAAATCAGAAGGATTATCACATAACTCCATTTGTAATTATAGTGCTGAAATCTGAGGAGGGCACCATATCAAAGATCAATCGTTCCTCCCCAGAAACTTTCTATGAGCGAGCCATCGAACTTTGCTGAGGTAAAAATCTCTTGCAGAGCCATCACTCTGTCACTTCAGCTATTAGTAGAGTTGTCAGCTCTGGGTTGGGAAATACCTGGAGATTTGGGGGGTGGAGCCTGGAGAGGGCAGGGTTTAGAGAAGTGAGGAGCCATAGAGTCCACTCTCCAAAGCAGCCATTTTCTCTAGGGGAACTGAGATCTGTAGTCTGGAGATCAGTTGTAAAAGCAAGAGATCTGCAGGCCCCACCTGGAGGTTGCCAACTTGCCAACCCTAGCCATTACTTCTCTTCCCATTTTCCTGACAGTTATGCCAGCTGGGAAGTTTTGCAGGAAACCTCTGTGTGAACCTTCTCTTTCCTCTTCCCTCTCTCCATGGTCCTTAGAATGCAGCAAGGAGCTATGGGACATGTAGTTTCCAAGATGCCTGTCATCTGTAAACTTTAAAACTTTTCCAGCACAGCACTCCTTAGCGTCAGAGATATTGCTGTTCCAAGCACCAGGAACACAAGGCCTTTCATAGAGGTATTCATGAGATCTGAGCCACTGCCTTTTTGATGATGCTGATGATGACGACGATGACAACTAAAGATTTGGAGGAAGGGAAGGGGGCAGGTAGGCTTTCAGGGGTGTTTGTGCAGGAGGTGGACTATGTGGCACTTCTTACTACATTAGGAATATTTGTATCTTACATCATGTTTACTGTATATTTACCTAATGTATATTACTGTATATTTACCAGCATCTGCTGATCAGGCCTTCCATTTTACAGTCAGCTTTGTTTTCAGATTCTGTATTCCTGATCCTTTCACCTTGCTTATCAGGTGTCTTATTCTTTGGACTGCGATGACTTACATTGGGTGATCTGCCTTGAGTCTCAATGAGAAAGGTGGCTGATAAATAACATAAATAAATAAATAGTGTAGTTAGGGTATGTGACCTAAGAGATCCACGTTTGAATCCCCACTCTTCTGTGAAAGCTCATTGGCTGACTTTGGACCAACCACTCTCCCTTAGCCCAAAGTGCCTCACAGGGTTGTTGTAAGGATAAAAAAGGGGAAGAGAGAGCAATGTTGTAAGCACCTTTGGGTCCCTATTAAACAGGAAAGTAGAGTATAAATAAAAATAAGTAATGTAAAAACAGTTGGCTGTCTTGGCACAGGCCGTCCCATGCTCATTGTACGTCTTCATTCAACCTGTGTTGAATTTTTTCCTGTGCTGATCTGCCTGAGTGTTGCAGTACATATGCAGGTCATCTGTTTGTGCTGAATCCAGTGGGATTTTCCAGCTTTGAGATGGGCTGGCCAATGGTTCAACACGGATAACTCAGTGCCATGAAGAAATTAAACTTAGTGTGACTGGCCATATCTATATAATTGTGGGGGGGATGGGAGAGGTGGTTGTGTTGCATGCTGACTTTTTGGTTGATTTGTCTTGGATTCTAAAAATCTGTGACAAAGCAGTAAAACGGTCCCTTTTTTTTTTGTATTCCCTTTATAATACTGAAAGTTGGGCTTTATTTTCTACTCCCTTTCCATGCTGAAATGATACTGTCCTCTAGTGGATATCTTGAGTAATTGGATTGCTGTGTGATAACAGCAACAACTGAGGTGAGACATGTTCATAATTGAGCTGCTAAAGAAATCTGCAAACAAAATCTGGCATTGAATTAAGCCTGTCACAGTGTTCTTTGTATTTCTCTTGGTCTCTGGGACCGCTTTGGCACTAACATCTGTGGGAAACAAATGGAAAAGAAAAATCTTTTTCATACAGAAATTTGGGGTACTCCTGTGACTAGGGAAAGGGTTAAATAGAGCTTGTTTGCCTTGGCAGGAGAGGCCTGGTCAACAAATGCTTTGAGGATACCTGGAGGTATAAAAAGGTTTTGTCAGATTTCATTCACAGCAGGCTTGAGGCCAAGATTTAGCTTTCAATTCACTGCAGACGCGACTTTACTGACAGTTGCCGAGCCACTGGTTTTAGCTAAAATAAATGGATCCAGCTACGAAGCAATAGATCACAGCAAGGGTCGGGCAGTATTACTGGAAATATTAGAATGTTGTTTATAACAGATTTTTACTTATTTATTTCTTTGTGCTGATTGTTTTCTGATGGAGACATTTGACACCGGCAGCCAATTGGGGGGGCGGGGGAAGAATTAACCAAGAAGAGTAGCTTTTCTTGCTGCTGCAAGATTATATACCATTTAATTTGTCTCCAGGAGAAGAATCTCACAAAGAGAACATTAGTAGGAGCTTTGATTCGCAGGATCTAAGGACGCCTGTTAATTAGCCCCCTCAATTACTTGCCACACTCTGTGTGTGTGTGTGTGTCTGTGTCTGTGTGTGTCTATGTGTGTGAGTGTGAGTGGAGATTTATTAGAAAAGTTCCTTCCCCTGGGAAAACCCATTGTGTGTGTTGTGAGAAGTCCTTATAGGGAGAATGCAGAAGCAGCTGGGCTTGTTTTTCGCTTAGCCTCCCTGGTTCTGTTCTTCACTGTGTACTAAGAATAAATGTGTGTCATGGCAATGAAGGCAAAATATGCACCGTTGAATTGTTTGATGTTTTCTGGGAGTGTGCCACACTAGGCAAATACTTTTTGAAAATCCATACATTGAATCTGCCTTTTCCTCGTGGTGTACAATGTTCATATTGTTGGTGTAGGATTCAAAGGATGCCTGGGAGATAGGATTGGTGCCAGAGAGCAGACAACCAGGCATCTGGTATATAGGTTTATGACTGAGCGAGAGAGCTTTTTGGTGTTGCCTTTAAAAACAGTTAAGCATACAGCTTAGTGGAGCAGCAAGAGATGTCACGAGGGTTTTTCCCTGACATCACCGTGTACATCTGTAATTACGGTAAGGGCCCCGAGTGGCTTGCCGGCCGCATTATCCGCCCCACCAGCCCGGTGTCTGATGAAGTGTCAACCGAGTGCGGTCAAGTTCTCCGCAAGCATGTCGACCAGCTGAGATGACGCATGCTGCCAGTACAAGGAGAAGAGCCAACACCTAGGCACACTGAAGCGAGTCTGCCCGAGGCCCTGGATCGAGAGACACAGCCTGCAGAGCCGCAGAACCTCACCCCCGTTCCAGCAGCCGCATCCGAGGTAGATACTCCTGCACCCACTGGGACACCGGCAGAAGCCTTGCTGCTGCCTCCACTGAGCAGCCCGGCAGAGGCCCCCGAGGTTCCAGTGCCATCACCCGGGCGGTCTACACAGGAGCGGCAGCCACCGTCGTACCTTCAGGACTACGTGACTTAGGATGGGTCCAAACTATGGGGGGAGGGGTGTTATGTCTGCTGACCGCCACTAGGCGCCAGCGATTTACTGCTGAGCTTAACTCCCTAGGAACAATAGGTACTAGGCTCCTGGATTTTCCTTGGGGAACCAATAGGGAATTTGGCGGGAGGTTTAAACCCACCAATAGGATCTAGGGGTGTTCCCAGGTACACCCCTATAGTTGGCCACCCGGCCGGTGTTCTGTGTTCAAGTTGTATACGAGTAAACCATGCTGATCACTACATCCGTCTCTGTGGTTTCTACATGCGTCTAACCCACTACACAACAAATTCCAAAGCATAAATTGCTTGATTCCTTGTGGGTTTTTTTGTTCATATCCAGGTAAGACGTGGTTCTTGGCTTTTTAATATTTTATCATTTAAGTGTGTGTCTTTGTTTTGCCTTTTCTGTTTTCTTGATTGTCTCACCTACTGGTGATTGATATATTGGGGGAGCAGCATGGGGTTGGGGGATGATGCCATGATTAATGGCGCAGAAGGAAATGTAGTGGAAGAACAGACCACTAGACAAGGGGAAAGGAGAGCAGACATTTACAGGCTGTTGCCCATTCCAGTTCTTCTTTCAGCCAGGGTGATGCTGGTGATCATATCAACAGCCCATATCTTGGTGGTAGTTACAGGAGAAACAGCAGCCATTCATAATCTATTCCTGGATGACTGGGATAACTTGGAATGTACCACTGAGACCTGACTGGGGGAGGGATTAACCCCTCCCACCTGTGTCCTCCAGTGTATTTGGTGATGATAGCTCAGGCAGGGAAGTGGTGTCGCTGTAGCACCAGGCTTCCCAAGTACTTACTGTGATTCAGCGGGGGACACAGACATCTTTGCAGGATCATTCCCGTGGGGACAACAGACGCGCCGCACCATGCCGTCACCAGGAAGTGACGCCAGGCGACACTCTGGCAATGGGGCTGGAAACTCGATGGTACCATCAAGTTTTCAGCCCCATTGCCAGAGCATCGCCTAGCATCACTTCCTGGCGACGGCATGGTGCGTTACAGGGAGGAATGGTCCGGCCAGGGAGCATGTTTCCCCCACCGGATCATGGTAAGTACTTGGGAACCCTATGTAGCACTGTCCAGAATACTTCCAGCTGTGCATTTAATATAGGGATTGCAAGACAGGTTAGGGATTCTGTTGGCATATTGCTCACCCCACTGCCTAACAGTCTTCCTGCCTGTGTTGGGGAGAGATGAACTCAAATGATGTTGCAGAGTGCTCAGCTCAGGGACTTCAGCATTCATGCCAAAGCTGCCTTGTCAGGAGCAGCTCAGAACTGCATGGCCCTCTATGACGACCATGGGCCTGTTTCAAGTGATAACTGGCTTCACACTTACCACATTCTTCATTTGGTGTTGTGTTCTGGGCAGGATGAAGGTAATCTGAGGGTGGAAGAGTTGATGGCTGTTCCTTTGTCAGGGACAGATCACTGCTTACAGGGATGGAGGTTGTGAGAGTTTGCATGGGGTAATTTAATTGTGCACTAGGTGAATTTTGGTTCCTTGAGGTTGATGGGTAGCTCTTTTCTCTGTGGGACTTATCAATTAATGGAGGATCTGTTAAAATGATCTGCCCTTGAAGCCAGATGAATCCAAATGGCTGTCTGATGGCTTTAAGTGGTTTTCCTGTTGCTATAGTTGGTGGTCCTATGAGTGTCCCAGGTGACTTCTAGAATGAGGAAATAACCTGGGTGGTTGACACAATTATTCCTTGGTGCCCCCTCTTGGGTGTTAGAGCCCTGGTAGTCCCTTGGTTTTCTGAGGGGCTGTGGGTGATGAAAAGGACAAGAGAGACGGCTAGTGCAACAGTGGAGGAAGACTCAGGACAAATCTGAGAAGACACAGGCTGAAGCTCATTTTAAAACCTATTCCATGGCAATACTGGTAGCAAAGGGGTGGAAACCCATTTCCATCACCATTGTGTCTGCACAGTGTCGGCCAGTAGAGATGTTCCAGGTGCATTTGCACTTATTTATACCCTGCTTTTCTCCCAGGCCCATAGCTACAGTGGGGCATCTCGGGGCTAGGCCCCCTCACTTACTGGCAAGGCCCCACAACTTCCCATCTAGCCCAGGACCCCTGAGTGCTGGCAGGGGTAGGGAAGGAGCCAGATATTCCTTTAATTTGATTAGCCAGTGCCTCCTAATTAAATGCCCCCCTGACTTAAAAAATCCTGGCTACGGGCCTGTTTTCTTCCCCAGTTGGGACTCAAAGTGGCTTAGAGCATCATTTTCCCCTGGGCCATTTCCCACAACAACCCTGTGAGGTAGGCCAGGATGAGAGTTTGTGATGGGCCCAAGGTCATCGAGTGAGTTTCCGTGGTACCCAGGGCTTCCTGGGCCCTAGTCCAACACTCCACCCACTGTGCCATGTTAGCTCTCAAATGGTCAAAGTCTGTTGGTGTCTGACCTGCACAAGGAGGTGAACTGCTCAATGACCTGCTGTGATCATTTTGCTTTGTAATTTGCACATAAAATCTCTCACATAAATACTAACTTGGACTCTGTATTGGCAGTACCGCGGTTAGATGGTGCCAGGGTGCCTACTTGTCCAGTTGTTCGGAATACTTTTCAGTTTATTCAGATGGAGGATGTGGACAGAACCCTTGGATGTTTGAAGCCTGCCACATGTTTATATGACCCTTGCCCTTCCTGGCGGCAGAAATGCCCAAGGGGGGTACTGGCTGACTGGGCCCGAGAGGCAGTTAATGTCTCCTATAAAGAGTGGATGGTTGCCCTATCCCTGAAACCTTCCTGGACCCAGGTGATTTGGGTAACTATTGGCCAGTCTTGAATGTACCATACTCGAACAAGGTTACTGAACAGGTGGCAGCTGAACAAATCCCAGATTTTCTGGACGAAATGAACTACATTGTGCAGAAATACTTTGACAGCTTCTAATATATGAAGACTATATGGCACCTAATATATATGGCACCACCTTTTGTCATCACAGCTTCAGGCAGAAACATATTTTATTGCAGTGACCATTTGATTACCTTCCACTCTTGGGGCAGGAGCTCTTCTTAGAATGTGTAGATCTTTTTGTTCCCCCTGGTTCTTAACCCTGTGTGATGCTATCTATTACTTGGAAAACATTATGCCCTTTATCCACTGCCATGCAGATGTTTACTGCTTATTTTGACAATGATGTAGTTACTTGCTGTGAGCCAGTGTTCCCTCTAAGCTGAGTTAGTGTGAGCTACCTCACAGTTGTTTAGCCTCCGGCTCACACATTTTTGTCTTCGCTCAGGGAGGATGGCTCCAGAGCAAACTAATTTATGCAGTAGCCAAATCGCTCACTCACAACTTTAATACTAGTAGCTCACAAAGTAGAATTTTTGCTCACAAGACTCCACAGCATAGAGGGAGTATTGGCTGTGACTTGTAATACCATGCTGATATAGGTATGAGGTTGGATCCAGACTTAATTTTCCAATAACAAAAGGCAGAGGGATCATTTTTTACCAGTTTCTCCTTCTGGTCACTTTCCCCCCAGGATCAGCATTTTGAGGATATCTGTGGTCTGCAGTACAAGGCAAGACAGGCAAGGATAGCGGTGTGAGATGCAATGGAGGTTTAAATCGCCATCTTGATGGGTTTTAATGTCTGTTACTATTAGTAATTTTAATCATATATCAATTGTATTTTAAATGTCTAAAATGCTGTTAATCACCCAGAACCTGCTTGCAAGGTGGGCAATCCATGAATGAATGAATGAATGAATGAATGAATGAATGAATGAATGAATGAATGAATGAATGAATGAATGAATGGTGTGTTTTGCTGACAAGTGCCTTGTATGAGCAGAAATCTTAGTCTGGATCCAAGCTATTATGACTGTTGCCTTTTTAAATTGCTCAGATTCAGCCAGCTTTTTCTCTCAATCCAGACCAATTCCCATTCCTTACTACACCACCCATTCTCCATGACTTTTGTCTATGCAGGTCCCATGATCCCCAGCATAGCATTTTTTGGGTGGTCCGATGGGACCCCTCATTCCTTTCCCACCCCCTGAAAAACTGGCTGGATCATTGCTTTGATACAGACCACCTTGGACAGTTTTGGGAAAGGCGGGATATAAATGCTGTAAATAAACAAATTGCTAAAATTTCATTCAAGCAGGCAAATACCTTAGATATATAGCCAATTTGCGATCCCTCAAAGCTTGATACGGATGTATCCACAAAGAGAGACACATATAGCTTATAGGAGTGGGTTGTGCGGACCTGCTGTAACCTGCCAACAATCCTCGTGTAGCACCTTATTTCCCAGCATTGTTCATCAGTATTGATGAGTTGCGCATTGGCCATAGAAGCGGAGATAATGTCTTCACATATTAGCATATTAGCATCGCTTCCTTTGATGGATCTTTCATGTCTGCTGTGTCAGTAAAAACAAACAGTTACTGGACAAAGATGCTTGCATCTGAATTTTCTCCTGCTTGAAATATAAAGCTTTGACTTGGAAGGCACGGATGTTAGGTGGAAATGTTAATCATTAATATGCCATACAGGGCAAGCTGTCTCATATGCAGGCAGGGCACTCTGTTCTCAATCCACATTTTATATTTGGTGTTTCTCAGATGCTGACTATGTTGATGAGAGCTTGTTTGCCATGTGCAGCAGCAGGTGGTTTTCTTTTTCCCCACCGGACACTTTTCCCAGCCTCCTCCTTTTCTGCATGTAAAAAATACCGGCATAAACCCTTTCATCGAAATACGTCTCTTGAATGTTAAACCGGTTTTAAAGAAAAGCAAAATCCATTTAGGGCAGCAAAGGAGCGATAAACAACATTCACCAATTTTTAGCAGAGTTCATAACTGAATCACTTTACTGTTTGAAGTGATCTTTTGGCTTATTTATAAGATTACAATAAAACCCAAGATTAAATTCCTTACCTGATTCAGTTTCCTATTGATTGAACTCATTCAGGCTCCTCTCTAATTTAACTGATTTTATTTACATTATTGTTATTATTAAAGCCAGTCACACAAACCTCAGTTATCCAGCACTGAATCTAATTTCCTTCAATGTGTTTTTTCCCCCATGTAGCCTGCAATGGATTAGAGGGTCTGATTAGAATTCAGCTTGAACACAGAAAGGCAGACCCTTAAATGAGAAGACCCACAGTAGGAATTAAAAATATCTATACTAGGCATGAAATCCTCTACGTTATCTTTAATGATGTCAACGCACCTCCTTAAATTGATCTGCCACGTGGCTGGTATAGTTGCAACCACATTGGGAACCTATATCCTCTCGTGGCTAGGGGTGTGCAAAAAAAAAAAATTCAGCCCGACAGGTTGGGGAGGAAGGCTGGTGTCTTAGAAGGACCAGAGTGGTTTTAATGCTTATTTTTGTCCAGTTGTTTTTACATTGTTGTTACCACCTTAGGTCCTGAGGTGTTCAGGAAAGAGACGGGTATATAAATATTTTTTGATAAATAAACTGTGGCATGCTGAAACTCACCTGATCTACTTAGTGACACTCTGTAGACCTGGCAGGAAGTCATCATATGGAGAGGACTCATAGACAATAGGAATGAACTTTTGTGGGTTTGTAAGCAATTGATGCCTTAGCCAGGTGTTTCAGTCAATCTGACCTAAGTCCCTTCTTTACTATAGTTCCTGTCCCATGAGGCTTTGCCCATGAATGTCCCATGATCCCCAATGTAGCCTGTTTTGGTTGTCAAAGGGGACTCCCTCCTCCATTTTTCAGCAGCAGAAAAGTTGGTTGAATCCAACCACTCATTTTGAATGGCCTGAAATTAAATAGGTGAATGAGTTCCAGTTGCCTCAGAGAAAGGCAATCTTATAAACGCTTTAAATAAATAAATTGTGAGAGTTTGCATGGGGTAATTTAATTGTGCACTAGGTGAATTTCGGTTCCTTGAGGTTGATGGGTAGCTTTTTTCTCTGTGGGACTTATCAATTAATCTGTTGTAATGAATTCTCTTACTTACTTCTCTTTGTTAATTATAAAGGATTTTCTTACCCCTATTTATCAAGTCAGGACAAAGTACATTACCTCCCAGTCCGTGCTGCTTTGAATATGGAATATGTGCCAGTGGTTTCATTAAGAATGGTGTGGCTCAGATTATTCAGATGAAGTATTTAAGGAAGTTCCCCCCCCCTCACGTGTCTAGTCTTCCTGCTGTTCTTCTACACAAGTGATATACTGGAATGGCTTTGCTCTTTTCACCACTGACTGATTGCCCAAGAGCTCTGTCTACCAAGATGGTCCCCTGTTGAGCTTTGATTCCCTTATAGACAGTATACTATATGTCTTAAGGGTACTAATTTACAGACTTTTCACCCTGTTGCATCATTAGCCAGAGACCACCACAGCCACATTCTAGCATCCATTCAATAGTCTTGTGAATCCCCCCTTAATTCCAATAGTGCTATAATTTGTACTATAATTGCACTATAGTTTTAATAGATTGGGAGGATTACTTTTCTGTGCCAGCTTTGTTTTCTTGGGGGAAATATTCTGGTTAAATGTGCCTTCCCGCACAAGGAGTGCAGGAGTGAGGAACATCTGCAGAATAATACCGTTACTAATGCAAGGGAAAAGGTTTGTACAGTGGTGCAGATTTGCTTTTGAAGCTTACCTTGCTGTGTCCCGCTTTAAAATGACTATGGCTTTAGATTAGTTTTACCACAGCGGAAAGTACGTAGCACAAATCTCAAAACAACAAAGGAGAAAAATAAAACCTCTTCACTCACTGATGTGGCTAGAGCAGAGAGGGGATATTTCCAAACTCCGATTGCGTCCCCAGTCTCTTCCAGCACTGGCCTATGCAGAGTTACTCCAGTCTGGGCTTTGTCTGAAGTAACCCTTCACTGGATCGCACCGTTAGAGCCGGTTTCCCAAGGCAGTCACAAGGGCTGGTTGTGCTAATGATCACCAGCCCTGGCGCACTATCTGTAGAGTATATTTTGAAGTGATTTTCTACTTTGCCTTGTGGCATCTCCCTCACAACCCACTATGGTGCATCATTATTACCATTTTATATGCGGGAGATGGAAGCTGCAAGCCTCTACCTTGCTTGTGGCTACCTGGTTTGCCCACATCTGAGCCTAGATGTCCTGAAGTCATATCTAGCAATTCAGGCTTTAATAAAGCCAAAAAGCCTCAGGCATCTGGTTGCCATGGCCCTGGAAGTTTCAACTATTTCTTCAGATGTGGAGCTCAGCTCCGTTTGATTTATCTTCTCCCCTGTGTCCATTTGCTTCAGATAGTAGCTGGAATCATAAAATGGAGGTCTGAAGTTGTGCCTTTTTCTTCTGTGTCCTGGTTTGTTAAGCTCTTAATAAGGCTGATGATGTGCTGAATTTTTCTTCCTCGCCCAGGTTGAAGCGATTCTAGTCAATATTTTTGGTGGGATTGTCAACTGTGCCATTGTAGCCAACGGGATCACCAAAGCCTGCCAGGAGCTTGAGCTGAAGGTGCCTTTGGTGATCAGACTGGAAGGTGAGTGGATAATGTTGACGTTCTCTTCCATTCTTTCATTTCAGTTGAGCGGTTTTCTCATTTTTATGTGGCAGTTTGCTTAGCCAGGTCCAGGTGAAATTAGGGTATAAACGGTTGGCTTTAACTAGCTGACTGAGTTGCTCTTCATCCTTGGATGCTGGCCATTGGACTCTTCACCCACTTGTTACACATGGGACCCTTCATGAGTTGCATGGCCGTTCCTACAGTCTTATCTCTTTTCTTTTCTTCCTGATTATTTGACCAGCAGAAACTCATACAAATAAGCGACTGCTCATCACAAAGTGCTAATGGCAGCGGCAAGTCTTTCTCCCCCTTCCACCAAAGAACTGAGCAACTCATTCAGAGGGCTGTCTGTGAACTAGTTGATCATGTATCCCAGTCCCTTAATCATATTTGCTTCTTTTTTTCTGTGAGCCTTCATTAACTAATAAGAAAGTAAAATTGTTCAGAGTGAATAATGCCAAATGGGGAGAATGTTGATCCAAAGACTTTGGGTTGGATCCTATCACATACCCTTCCAGCAAGCCTTCTGCCCACAGGGAACTGTTTCCATCCTCCTCCACTGAAGGGAGCCTTTTTCCCTTGAGGGAAAAGGATCCAAAAAGAGTCATGGGATCCAGTTAACAAAAGGGAGTCACAGGATCCCAGCCATTATAAAATACAGCATATTACAGCTTATTTTTCATAAAAGAGTGACTAAGGGGTCTGGTGCATTTTGCGTTGTCCGTTTGGTACCCTCTCAAGCTGCAGGTTTGTGATTATTCCCATAAATCTTACTAGATTGATGGCCTGCACTTTAAAGGCTGTATGCCCACTTGCAATGTATTACAAATGTCTTGATGAGTAAAGTTTTAATCAGTCAGGTCTGTCTTGATTTAGCAGGATTTTCTGGACAAATCTTTGTTCCTAGCTGTATAATAATTACAAGCTGTTTTACTAGTGGATACTTAAAGATTACTCTCCTGTTGGAAAATGGTCACCACAATTCCTTAAAAAATAAGTAAGTAACTCTCCAGCTGAGAAGCAAGTTCTCTTGTTTTTTAAGGAACAAGAGTGACTTAGTGCATGTTCTGGATTGTAACTGTAGCCTCCAGACCAGAATTCATTCATCGGCATGCACATGTATGCTCACACAGAGCTCCTGTGCAATTCACGTCTCTCTGATCATTTTAACAGAGAAACAGTTCCACCTGCGAATTCCTTTATGCATGCATTTACAAAGAAGAAGAGGAGGAGGAGGAGGAGGAGGAGGAGGAGGAGGAGGAGATTGGATTTATACCCCACCCCTCACTACCCAAAGGTGTCTCAGAGCGGCTTACAAACTCCTTCCCCTCCCCACAACAGACACCCTGTGAGGTGGGTGGGGCTGAGAGAACTCTGACACAAACTGCTCTTTTTCAAGGACAACTGTGCCAGAGCTTGTGACTGACCCAAGGTCACATCAGCCGGCGCAAGTGGAGGAGTGAGGAATCAAACCCGGTTCTCCCAGATTAGAGTCCGCACACTTAACCACTACACCAAACTCATCATGTCCCCTAGTGTGGTGTGGTGGCTTGAGTGTCGGACTAGGATCTGGGAGAGCTCGGTTCGAAGCCCCACTCGGCTAGGGATGCTTTCTCGGTGACCTTTGGCCAGTCACATGCAGTCAGCCTCACCTGCCTCACAAGGAGGATTGTGAGGATAAAATGGAGGAGAGGGGGATGAAATCAGCTGCTTTATATCCCCATTGGGATGAAAGGTGGGGTAATAGTCAAGGCCAAAATTGAATTTGTGCTTCCTCTCTATATAGCTGGCTTAATTGCACAACTTAGCTAAATATTTCTCACCTGTGCTAGAATCAGAAGGCTGTTAGAGTTTAAGGTGTTACAGTGCTCCAGTTTATTTTTGCTACAACAGCCTAGCACAGGTAGCTCTCTGGAGATATAGTCTGCCTTCCTAATTGTCAGGTGCAGGTGGGCCACAGATCCCTTGGCTTCTAAAAGTACTGCAAAAAGCACCTTCTGTTTCATTTTTCACTACATCAGGGGGAATGTCTGGAACCTAGCACACTTAGTACAGTGGCTAAGCTGGCCCTTTGTGTGTGTGCTTGTGTGTTAAGTGCCATCAAATTGCTTCCGACTTATGGTGACCCTAGAAATTAATGTCTTCCAAAACGTCCTATCATTAACAGCCTTGCTCATGTCTTGCAAACTGAGGGCTGTGGCTTCCTCAGTTGAGTCAATCCATCTTATGTTGGGTCTTCCTCTTTTCCTCCTGCCTTCAACTTCTCCTAGCATTGTTGTTTTTTCCAGTGACTCTTGTCTTCTCATACAGTGACCAAAGTACGATAGCCTCTGTTTAATCACTTTAGCCTCTAGGGAGAGTTCAGGGTTGATTTGATCTAGAACCCACTTGTCTGTCTTTTTGGCAGTTCATGATATCCATAACACTCTCCTCCATCACCACATTTCAGAGGAATCTGCTTGCTTCCTGTCAGCTTTCTTTATTGTCCAACTTTCACATCGATACATAGTGATGGGGAATACTGTGGCTTTTCTAGTTCCTTCATAGGTGCCCTTTCCAGTCTCAGTCGCCTTCTGATTTCTTGGGTACAGTTTCTCTTTTGGTTAATGATGCAGCCAAGGAACAGGAAATCTTGAACAATTTCAATTTCTTGATTGTCAGCCTTAAAGTTGTGTAATTCCCCAGTAGTCTGTAATTCTTTGTTGTCTTGGTGTTCAACTATAATCCTACTTTGGCGCTTTCTGAGCCCTTTATGCTCAGGACTATAGCCACAGTGGGGCTAATGGCTCTCTGGCAGTGTAATCTTAAACAGAATTTATACCCTTCATAAGCCCATTGACTTCAGTGAACTGAGACGGGTACAACTCTGCTTAGGATTGCTCTGTATTTCTGCCATCCTAAGAATGCTTTGAATAGCAGGCATTTTTTAAAAAATGTGCCATGACAGTTTCTTTAAAAGGAGAGACTTCTCCCAAACTATTTTACAGAGCTGCCCTAAGCAGAGTTGCACACTTTTAAGCTTCCATGGTGTTAAAAGGGTATAAGCCTGCTCAGGCTGACACTATTCGAGAGCTTTAAAAAAAAAAAATCAGTGGCAGTGCTCCAGATTCCTCCCACCTTCCCACCCAGGATTTTCCCTGGTTCAAGGTGAGTGTTTGAAGTTCACTGTGACCCTTTAACTTCATTCTGAAAAATCTCCCTGTAGCTACTACAGCACTGAGCATTGCAACCGACTTAAAAGGGGGGGTACCTTAAGGGAGCCATTATTTCTTTAAATGTTCATTATAAGTATGCCCATATTTCTGAATTTATAACAGCTATACTTGCTTGGTTTGTATACTTCTGATGCTTAGCAATGCATACACCGCAAAATATACATAGAGCTTAGCAACAGGGTTCTAGTCTGTCCCTTGTGAGGGAATCAATTACTTTTTCCCCCCTATTCGTTTTTTTGTGAAGTTCGTCTAGAAAGTTATCAGTGAAGGACGATGGCTGTAGCCATGCTTGTAGTAGACTTTGAGGGGAATTGAGGAGAATCTTTTCCAGTTCTGTAACAAAATTGAAACAAGAGACAAAGCTCCCTTCAAATCCCTTGCTTTCCCTCAGTTAAACAGCTGCTTCAGTGCAAGCGAAGTGCAGATTATTTCGATAGCCTTGTTTGGAAGTCTGTTTACAGTTCTCTGACACCATCCAGTGGCAGGAGGTTAATGTTCAGTGAGGGATTTTTTTAAAGCACTTCCAGAAAGAAAGTCTTTATCTTACTAAAGACTCTGTCCAGTGCTTTTTTGATGACACCCTCATTCAGATTCTACTGAGAGCAAATTGATTGTACTCCCTATCACTAAAAACAGCCCCGGAGTTGGTTTATCCAGCTCCAGAGCTATTTTTATTGAGGAGGAATGCAGTCAATTTGCTTTCAGTAGAATTAACTGTCTTCAGCAGCTTCTAATATGTCTGTCCTGCTTTTAACAACATCGATTTGCCAAACATTGTACATAGTTCAGTGGTTCTCAAACTGTGAGTCAAGAGCAGACCCAAAAATGGGTCAAAACTCTGTCATAGGTTCACAAAGGAAGGGGGCAGGAAGAGGAACAGGGAGAGCTGGCAGAGGAGGCTCAGTGGCAAATCTGGCTTTGCCCTCTGTATATTGCGTGAAATAGTAATGAAACACAACCTGTTGCTTAGTCATGATATACATTTATAAATACCATACATGAAAGATGTGATATGTGATTCCTGCATTTTATGAATGTGAGGGGGGAAACAGCATGCAGTTACTTTGCGATTGGGCCCTGAAAAATATGGTATGGGACTCGCTTAAAATTTGTGAATAAGTAAAACCATGAAAAGACCTCTGCCAGTTTAGGCCAATGGTCCATCTATCACACAGTGGCCAACCAGCTGCCCTGGAAGGCCAACAGACAGGCTTTAGAACCACTGGCAGAATTTGTGTTCTGACTTGTTCCTTTCATGGCAGCAAAAAAGTTCCATTCCGTTTCTGTTGAGCTTTGGCATGCTTCCCCTGTCCCATAAAAACTTCAAGATTTGAATAAAAACAAGGAGCTGAATGGTTCTTGTCATCATTACCATCTTTCCTGCTTGTCCTGTTCATTTTAAAGGCCCTATCAAAATCTGGGTGCACAGTGCGTTTAAGTTCAGCTTGAATACTTTGCATCAGTGGATCTACTTGTGGTGCCAGTGTTGTTCTTGTGGGCTAGTTGTGAATTGCAGTCCACCTGGAAAGAATGAACTGCTCCCTGCAGAGCTAGCCATCTGCATTGGCTTCTTGATCATTGTGTGGGCACTGAACTTACTGGAACACCAGGGCTTCTGCTCTGGGAAATCACCATCAATGTTCCAGCACATTTTCAGAATGATTTTGGCATCTGTTTAAAACAAGACATGTGTGAATGTTCCTGTATCAAACAAAACGGACCAAGAATAGGTTCATTGGCCTCTGCCAACTTTTTGAAATATGCTCTTATCTTTACTGGGCTGGAGGTGTCACTGATCTCTGCACACCATGCTTAGATATATTTGACTGTCTCTTTTAATAGTGCTCTCAACAGTCCTGTGCATTCTGGAGACATTGGGGAATTTCACATTACCCAGTTTCCCCCGGTTTCAAGCCGGCAATCATCCGTTTTGAAGTGAACCGGTACAGGGCTGCCCCTACCGGAACTGAGCCGGATCAGAAGCAGTTTGGCATTTCAGACTTGCACCGCTTTGTTTTCCCGCCGTTTTCTTCCCGCACGGGTGATCGATTTTTTTTTTAAAAAAAACACATTCGATTTATAGCGCTATAGCAGTATAACAAAACACTCCATGCATTCCAATGGGATTGATATAATGCTATTCCGTTATAGCGTTATAACGCTATACGCTATAACGCTATAAATCGATTGTTCAAAAAAAAAACAGCCGGAGATCGCCCGCGCAGGTGAAAAAAGGTGGGAAAAAAGCATATCGGAACCAGGAGAGGGCACTGGAGACCACTTGGAAGTGGATGACAGGTAAAACGCTTCAGTCCCAGTTCCTAAACGGGACTGAAGCGTTTGTGTATGAAATGGCAAATAGATTCCGGAAGGGAACCGGTTCTCAAATGGGTTCTGTCTGAAATGACAGACCAGAACCCGTTTGAGAACCGGTTCCCTTCCGGAATCTATCGCCTGTCTGAAATTCCCCATTGTCAATGCAATAGGAAGCATGCTTTCTTCATGGTTCATAATCAAGAGGTATAATCAGTGAGGAAGCTGCAAATATAATTAACATTATTGTAGGAGACCCAATTAAAATTTTGACAGGACAGAGAAATAAGGAATTAACAGTGTACATTCTTGCTTTGTCATCTCATGATGCAAGACAGCATCTTTGAAAGTGCTAGGTCTCTAAGTACTACACCAGAATAACATCATGGATGATCTCCATCTCCCTGAAGTCTGCTGCAGAAGTATTGTGGGACTGAGTTACAAATTGTGGCTGTAGTGCTAAAGATTTGCTTACTTACACCAACACATAGAATCATAGAGTTGGAAGGGGCCATACAGACGATCTAGTCCAACCCAATGCAGGACCAGCCTAAAGCATCTCTGACAAATATTCGTCCAGCCTCTTCTTGAAAGCTGTCAGTGTATGAGGAGCTAACCAGTTCTCTAGGCAGCTGATTCCACCTTTGAACTACTCTGACCATGAAAATTTTTTTCCTAATATCCAGCCGATACCTTTCTGCATGTAATGTAAACCCGTTGCTTTGGGTCCTATCCTCTGCTGTCAACTGGAACAGCTCCTTGCCCTCCTCCAAATGACAGCCTTTCAAATATTTAAAGAGAGCAATCATGTCCCCCCTCAATCTCCTCTTCTCCAAACTAAACATTCCCAAGGCCCTTAGCCTTTCCTCGTAGGGCGCAGTCTCCAGACCCCTGATCATTCTCGTTGTTCTCTTCTGCACCCTATCAATTTTGTCCACATCCTTTTTGAAGTGAGGCCTCCAGAACTGCACACAGTACTCCAGGTGCGGCCTGACCAAGGCAGTATACAGAGGGGCTATGACTTCCTGCGATTTCGATGCTATGGCCCTTTTAATACAACCCATGACTGAATTTGCCTTTTTTCCCACCGCATCACACTGACTGCTCATATTTAGTTTACAGTCCACTCTTACCCCACGATCTCTTTCGCATACATTACTCCACAGAAACGTATCCCCCATCCTAATTGTGCTTGATATTTTTGTGGCCCAGATGTAATACTGTGCATTTATCTTAGTTGAATTGCATCCTGTTTGCAACTGCCCACTTCTCCAGAGTATTCAGGTCTTGTTGAATTTTATCTCTATCTTTTTGGGTGTTCGCTACTCCTCCCGATTTGGTATCATCAGCAAATTTAATGAGTAGCCCTTCTACCCCTTCATCCAGATCATTGATAAAAAATATTGAAAAGTACCAGGCCCAAAACCGAGCCCTGCAGCACCCCACTGGACACCTCCCTCCAATCTGATGAAACGCCATTGACCACCACTCTTTGGGTGCAGTCCTCTAACCAGTTCCCTATCCACTGAACTGTCCTATAGTCCAGTCCAAAGTCTTCCCATTTGCCCATCAGAATGTCATGGGGAACCTTATCAAAAGCTTTACTGAAATCCAGGTAAATCACATCAATAGAGTTCCCACGATCCAGTAAGCTTGTCACACGATCAAAGAAGGAAACCAGGTTGGTCTGACAAAGATCTGTTGGGGACAAAACCACGCTGACTTCTCCGGATCACTTAGTGATCCTTCAGATGCTTACAGATCGATCCCTTTAAAATCTGTTCTAATATCTTCCCAGCAACAGAAGTCAGACTGACTGGCCTATAGTTTCCCGGGTCAGCCTTCTTCCCTTTCTTAAAAATTGGGATAACATTTGCTCTCCTCCAGTCATGTGGCACATCTCCAGTCCTCCAGGAGGCCTTGAAGATGATGGACAGAGGCTTTGCAAGTTCATTAGAAAGTTCTTTGAGTACTCTTGGGTGCACACCATCTGGCCCAGGGGATTTGTATTCATCCAGTGCAGCCAGGTGCCTCTCCACAACCTCCCTGTCAATGTCAACTGGACACTCAGGTGTCCTGCTATGTCCTATACCATCTCTAGATGGGCTGAAGTTCTTCTGGGAGAAAACAGAGGCAAAAAAAGTCATTAAGCCTGTCTGCTTTTTCTCTGTCCTCCACCAGAGTTTCTCCTTCTATTCCCAAAAGTCGTCCAATTGCCTCTTTTACCTTGCTTCTCACATATCTGTTGAAGTTTTTCTTATTGTAGTGAGCCCCCCTGGCCAGACCCAACTCATACTGAGCTTTGGTTTCTCTGATGGCTGATCTGCAGTACCTAGTAACTCTCATATACTCCTCTTTAGAGGTCTGACCTTCCCTCCATTTCCCTCCATTTCCTTTTTCTCCCTTAGCTTATTCTGAGGCTCTCGGTTCATCCACATCAGTTTCTTGGAGCCCTTACTATGCTTCCATCTTGCTGGAATAGTGAGTGCTTGAGCTCGCAAAAGCTCAAGTTTGAGAAGAGCGCACCTTTCACTCACTCCTTTCCCTTCCAGCCCACTCCCCCATGGAATGACTCCCATCAAGCCTCTGAGTTCGTTGAAGTTGGCCCTACAAAAATCTAACCTACGACTCTGGCTATGAACTTCCTTGACCCCCCCCCCCC
>NW_015174327.1:106786-119613 GCF_001447785.1 Gekko japonicus | reverse complement strand
CAAGGAGGACATGGTCACTTCCCCCTAAGGTCTCCACCACCTTCACCCCATCTACCAATTCTTCCCTGTTGGTTAATATTAAGTCTAGT
The DNA here is from genome assembly GCF_001447785.1 of Gekko japonicus. Lineage (NCBI taxonomy): Eukaryota > Metazoa > Chordata > Lepidosauria > Squamata > Gekkonidae > Gekko > Gekko japonicus. Next base: position 119,524 of record NW_015174327.1, on the reverse strand, counting down.
ATGGCCAAGCCCCTTGCAGCTTCCTCCACCATTTAAAAAAGGAAGTTGTTGGCCAGACAGGTCAGGAAGTTGTGTGATTCTTGTCGCTTTGTTGAGCCTGTCTCCCAGCACACATCGGGGAAGTTGAAGTTTCCCATAATTATAAGGTTCTGGTGTCTGGATACTGTACCAATCTGTTCAAGGAGGGCAGCATCCATTTCCTGTCCCTGGTCAGGCAGTCTGTTGTAGACTCCAACAACAATACCCTTTGTCCTACCTCCCCTTATTTCCACCCATATACATTCCATGGGGCTGTCAACCACATTCTCCAGAACTTCCTGACAATCTAGCCCTCACCTCACATACAGCACCACTCCACCTCCTCTTCTACCCTTCCGTTTTTTCCTGAACAACTCATACCCATCCACTACCATATAAAACTATGGGTCATGTTGTGTTTAAGGAACAGTCATGAGATGACACCAGGATTGCCAGAACAGTTTTCCAGGATTTAAGTTTTTTATTTATTGCATTTTTATCCTACCCTCTACTGAAGAATACAGAGAGTTTCACATGGTTGTCCCCCACCCATCCCTTTTATTCTCACAACAACCTTGTGTGTGGTAGGTAGACTGACATAAGATTATGTAATCAGTTGCTCAAGAACATGCAATTCAGCAACCAACCTTTGTGATGCAGCTGAGTTTGAATCTGACTCTCCCAGTCCAGTCTTTTAACGGCTGTTCTACACTGGCCTGATGTGGTGACATAAATCTGTAGGCTCTAAGTGCCATTTGTCTAAATTCTGTTGCCTTCTGAACTTGGAGCCAGTTCATTGAGGGTGTTTGAGGTGTCTTTTGAAACTACAACCATCACCCATGTCCAAGATTAACCAGAAAGTCAGCAATTTATGGATCTCAGTTGCAGGCATCTTTATCATTTCCATAGTGTTTGGAATGTGCCAATACTGGTTGAGAAGTGTCCCAGTCATGGTTATGTTATTAAACTGATGCCAGTAATCAGTGTACTGAAGACGTGATGTTGCATTGCTGGTACAGTTTGCTGCCGTTTGGCAAATCCCTTTAAAAATCTTTAACCCTTCCCTTCAGGAAAAAAATTACCTTGTTAGAGCTGGAAGTTTGAAACTGTTCAGCAGATTTTTTAAAATGAAATATTCCTACCCTCAAAGAATCTGATTATAATTTTTCTTCATATTCTATGTCAGCATATTCATAAAAGGTATACAATAGTATTTGGAGCAACAATCTTGTGCTCTCATCTGGGATGAGCTCTGATTAGAGGGCTGAAGCAGCAACAAATTGTTTAATGTGAAGAAGATATTAATTGCATTCTAATGGCAAAGGAAGAAAGAGAGCATGAGGTCAAAGTGGTATTTGCCTTTTGGAAGGTTGCATTTGGGAGTCTGTTATGGGGATGGAAAGAGAGTGGCAGAAACAAATAGAATTATAGAGTGCCTGCTTTTCATGGTTTGTGGATTGTCAATAGAGTATGTGTTCACAGTTGTGTACAGTTTCTTTCAACCAAGGCCTAAATGAGACCTCCACTCTGGAGAGTCACTGTGCTCCAGGAATGTACCTGTCATTTCTGCACTGATCATTCTTCCTGGCATCAGTATTTCTGGTTTTGAAAGCCTCCAGAGCTTGACCACTAGGACAGGGCCTGTCTTTGCTTTCCCTGTCAGACCTTCTGTCTCAGCCATCACCTTTCCAACTAGCAAGTGAAAAGGTACCATTGTTGTCAGGAGGCGCTCAAATGGATGGCATCAAAACACAGAAGAGACTGCCAGGGAGAGATGAAATTTGTGTGATCGCTCTGCCAGAACGATTCAACTGGGCCTGTCTTCTGGCAGCATTAATGAACAAAGAGCTACAAGATGTGAGCAACAATCAGTCATCTCTTTTAATTAATCTCCTCTCATTTAGCTATGCATTTGCCTTTTATAGGAGTTTGACAGAGTGTAACGCACACTTTCCCGAAACGTCTCTTTTAATTTATGGACCCCCACCCCTTTTTTTCAGCAACTACAAGTCTTATGTTGTCTGAACTTGATGTATCAACTAACATAGCTCTGAGATTCACAAGACTTGTTTTACCCCAGAAAAGTATTATATCACAATGATTCCTAGACTGTTTATATCCAAACATGGTTAGAAGCTTCATCGGGTATCTGACAGGATCTGTTGCTCAAAGATCCAGTTTTGCATACCGAAGGTTCCAAGTTCAAGCTTCAATATCCACCATTAAAAGGATCTCAAGTACCAGGGTTGGAAAAGATTACCTCTGCCAGCTGGAGTAACTCAGAGCCCTAGCAAGTCCTTCCTAAATTGATAGGACTGCAAGAATTCCAGGAAGATCCTGGTGCTATCAATAATTTTCAGTGGGGTAGGGAGTGTTTATATCATGGTTTGAGGGAATCTTGGCCCCAAACAGATTAACCATGGAGTATTCAACTCCCCAAGTTGATGAAGTTTGTTATGTTTTTTTTCCAGGTCTTTATAACAGGCATAGTACTGGGGGGGGGGGGGGAATGTAACCTGAAATTTTACTTGAAATCAAGTACCCGTCCTTTAAATTGAAACTACTATCATACCACAAATTAAAAAATTCTAAAGTGGGGTGAAACATGTTTGGGGAGGAGGCAATGTCCTATACTGGCTGAAACCCCAGAATAGATTTTTCCCCCAGTAAAGTTATACATACAGTTTAACAATATATGCCTCCATATCTTCATTCTGTTTTATGAGTAAACCCAGTGTCCTTTGTTTCAAAGTAATATCCTTGGGTCATCAATAGAGTAAACAATAAAGGAACTTTGTTCATGTCTACTGTCATTGCTAATCTTTCTTGTCTGACATATTCTTGTGGCTTAAATCATAGCTCAAAATCTGATGAAGGGTTGTCACTCACCCAAGAATGAACCAATTGTATGAGCTTCACCTTCCAGGATCATTTGAAGTGGGTTAATTTGCTCAAAAAACATGTTCTTCAATTCCTCTTCATTATTTATTTATTTATTTCAGTTTCTTAACTACCCTTCCCTGCTTACACAGGGCTCCGGATGGTTTACAACAACATACATTCAGTACAAGTTTAAAACCAATTCAAGCTACAAAAATTCAGTATTAAAACATTCAGCATAAATATTTAAAAAGAAGATGTCCTATTCAGAACCATCACTGGCCTCAACCAAAGTTCTGGCCAAACATTTCTGCCTTGCATGCCCTGCAGAACTTTAATAGATCAGACAGGGCACAGATGTCATTTGGCAGAGAATTCCACCAGGCTGGGGCCAAGGCCAAGAAAGCCCTGGCCCTGGTCGAGGCCAGCTGGGTATCTTTGGGGCCAGGAATCACCAGGAGATTCTTATCTGCTGATCTCAATGCCCTTTGGGGGATATATGAGGAGAGGCGGTCACAAAAATACATTGGTCCCTGACCGTAAAGGGCTTTAAAGGTAATCACCAAAACCTTGAATCTGATCTGGTGCTCTGCTGGCAACCAGTGCAGCTCACGCAGCACTGGATGAATATGTGCCCTCCGTGGAGTCCCCATAAGGACCTGCACAGCTGCGTTTTGTACCAGTTGGAGCTTCTGGGTGAGTCTCAAGGGTAGCCCTACGTAAAGCAAGTTGCAATAATCCACCCTGGAGGTGACTGTTGCATGGATTACTGTGGCAAGGTTAGGGCGAGACAGGTAGGGGGCCAGTTGGCTAACTTGGCGCAGTTGGAAAAATGCCCGCTGTACAACATTGGTGATCTGGGCCTCCATAGACAGAGCGGGGTCCAAGATCACCCCCAGGCTTCTGATGGTAGGTGCCAGTGTCAGAGGTACCCCATCAAGGGCTGGGAGTTGACTTCCCAATCCTGAATCTCACACACACACCCAGCCACAGAACCTTAGTCTTAGCTAGATTCAGCTTCAACCGGCTTTGCTTCGACTATTCTACCATGACCTCCAACCCCTCGGCCACTGCTCCCTCTAAGCTGTGGAGTCTTGTGAGCAAAATAACTACTTTGTGAGCTACTGGCATTAAAGCTGTAAGTGAGCAATTTAGCTACTGCATAAATTAGTTTGCGCTGGAGCCATCCTTCCTGAACTAAGACAAAAATGTGTGGGTCAGAGGCTAAAAAACTGTGAGCTAACTCAGCTTAGAGGGAACACTGTGGGCCTTGGCTAGATTTTGGGGGGCAGAGTCTGGGCAGCCGCCCATCAACTGATATAGCTGGGTGTCATCAGCATATTGGTGACACCCGAGCCCAAAACTCCGAGCCAGATGGCGTTGTACTGTTTTTTAAATATTGTGTAGCAGTTAGTTGCCTGCCATCTTGTAGCAGTTAGTTGCCTACCATTTCAGATGCTTGCATCTGGTTTCATGTTTTTTGTTGGATAAATATTGCAAAGTCAAAAACAATAGCATTTCTGTCACTTTATTTTTATTGCTATATAACTCATCCAGCTTCACTCATCTTAAATTTAAACATTAATCTGGCAAGTAGAGATACATAAATTAACCCAGACCCTGAATCTGGGCTTGTATCAAAGCTTTTCAAAGATTTCTTTAAAATGGCCATTCAAATCTATCAAATACCATTTCAGCATCTAGAAAATGTAATAGTACAGGTTTTTAGGTATTTTTTTATAATTTTCTTTATTGGATTTTCCACATTTTTCACAAATACAACACATCTTAACACTTTTCCATTTTGCAGATATCTTCACATACTTATAATAACCATCACACTCAACATTTGGCCTTATTCATTCATTTAAGCTGAATTTTGACTCTTCCAACCAGTTATAAAAACTAAACCAATATTTTTCATATTTCTCAACACTTTTTTCATCCACAATACAAATTAATTTCTCCATTTCTGCTATATCAAACACCTTAATAATAATCTCATCTTTAGTAGGAATATTGTCTTCCTTCCATTTCTTGGCAAATACAATTCTTGCTGCTGTTAATATTTGCATTATTAAATATATCTCTTTTTTCAGGTTTTTTAGGTATTCAGGGAAAATAAATTTATTATCTTTCTTGTATTAACCTTAATTACCTCTCTTAAGACATGTCCTTCAAGGTATCTCAATTGATCCATATGTATATAAAATAAAACAATATTCAATCTTTCTGTTGATGTATTTGCCAAGATTTTATAATGAGCATTTAATAGGGAGATAGGTGTATGAGAGTCAGCCTTTTCTCATCCATACACCTCCACAGCCACTGCTTCAGCTGCCCTCTTTAAACTTTCCCACGGGCTTCTGACAAGCAAGACTGCAGGGAGAAGCAGCGCTGGAGCGAGGGGTGAAGAGGATTCTTTGCTTCCACTTGCCTGTTAAAAGCAGGAAAGTTTAAAGAGGCCAATTGAGGCAGCAGCTATGCAGTCAAGGGAGAGAAGGAGCTTCCCCCATATGCAAAACATCGTAGATCCTCAATTGTTATTCCTATTAAATAAACACATACGTTTGCATGCTACTTGCTAAACCAAGCTATGCCATTTCATCTCCATGGAATTAACAGTACACATTATTTAAGTTTCCCCGCTTCTTTTCTAGGGACGAATGTTCATGAAGCCCAGCGCATTCTGAATGAAAGTGGACTTCCAATAACTTCAGCAAGTGACCTTGAAGATGCTGCCAAGAAGGCAGTGGCTAGTGTGACAAAGAAATAAAAGCACTGCCAACAAAGAAATCTCCAGTTCACAATGGTTGACATTCCCAATGTTGCCTCAAATTATATATTTAGGATTTATAATTGAACATTGAGTAGGGTTAGATCTGCCCTCTCTGCCTGATATTGAACTTACAAAATGTCCAATGTGTAAAAGTTCAGATCTGTGTTAATACTGAAGTCACAGGACCTGTGCTTTTCAAATTATTCTGACTAGCCTGTGAGCAACTACAATTACGACCTACAGATGTAATCATTCAGGTTTCTTCTGTAATATGTTCTTGTTCTTGACTTCTAATTTTAATAACGTATTTGGTATATCTTTATCATCCAAGAGGAGTAAAAGCCATGTCGATTATCATGGTCAGGATCTAACGAGCTGCAGCATTAGTTCCAGTTGCCTAAGTGGCATTTGACTTCATAATTCTCAAAAAGCAGCCCTGTTGTAGCAAAATGTTTTTTTAAAAGAAGGTTATAGTATAGCATGGGCAGTGCTGGCTCCAGGTTTTGGAGGATCCTTTGATATGATGCCTACAGTGGACCATGCTCCCTGATGAGCCCACTGTTTTGCTACTGCCTACTCATTTACCCTCTCCCTTTGGGTCCAATCCTCTCTGCCACCCACAGTGAGAAGGTGAGATGAATGGTCTCTCAGATGGGGCCAACAAGTAGATCAGAACTGCAAACAGGAGAAGTTATGAACCAGTGGGCTCGTATCTTGTCATATGGGCCCTTTGCTTGGTTATGGCAAAGTGCAGTACAACACCGGCATAAAATGGCCCTAGACGTGAGACCCGCTGTTTGAAGGGGAAAAAGTAACAGTCCCACTGGATATATCCATTGTCTTGGGCATGCCAGAAGCAGCTCTTTGGATCCCATTCATTATGTTATTAATGAACTTTTCCAGTTGTTCATATTATGTCATTTGAGCCAAATTAATGGGAATAGTTTTTTGTTGCTGTTGTTTTTCATATAGCGAATGTGCTTGTTTCACACATGCCTTAATGAAGTACTTCTGCTTTGATACTCAGTGTGTACCTCACACCAGATGAAAAGCGGAAAGTGTAGTTGTGTGGAAGAGTCCCATTTGTATGCTGTACCATAAATGAATGACTATCTTGTGAACACTTTGAAATATTGAAGGGGAAACACACTATATCCTCATGTTATGGTGCCATGTGTGTCCATCTAATAACTGACTGTGAGTTTCTGGAATCAATGTGAGTAGTAGTAGAACTGCCATTCATAGCATACGGAAGAATACACTCTCTTTAGGGTTTAGGCCTGTGATGTGAAAAGAAACACTATTGTGAAAAAACCTGGAATCCAGCTGAAGAAAAGCACATTCTAAGTTCCATTGGTTTCAATTGAAATGTTAAAAATATGTGCTTTACTGTCAGTTTGAAGTTATTTGAACTTAAAAGTACTTAATATTGGCTTGATTATGCTTTTGCCGTGTGGAAAAAATACATGTGAAAAGAAAAAAGATGCAGCGAAACCCTTTTTTCATCTCAGTAACTGTTTCAGTGTGCTTGTTTGATTTGACTCTGGAAGGCAACTGTGTTGTAGATGCTGGTTATTTACATAAGTTATCCAATCAGGAAATAGAGATATAAGCAACATTGCTCCACTGACACAAATCAGAAATTCAGTTTTGATTTTCTTTAAATATATTTAGTAAAGATGTGGAAAACCTGTAATTTAATAAAATATGAATTTTATCTAATAAATCGCTAATTGTTAAGTGCCTGGTTATAGTCTATGCTGTATTTTTAGGAAAACTGTTGACTAGTGCAAACCATTTTGAGGAACTTGTTCATCTATGTTTAGCTGTTTAATAAATTCAAGGAGAATACAGTGCACTATAGGGGGAAAAATAGAAATATTTGCTCATTAAGGTTTACCTGTTAGCAGGATTCCTGCTTGGGAAGTAATCAGTCTTTCCCAAACTTTGGGCCAAATTTAAGATACAGATCTAATCTCCTACTTTTTAAAATCTGTCTTTATTTGCTTAGCACATTTACATTTCAACCGCCCAGTATCTGGTCAAGACAGCTATATTTGTTTGAAGCAATAAGTGCAGAAGCCAGTTTCGGTTGATCTGTTATGGGAGGCCTGATGTTTTGGATGAGGGGCTGTTTGCATGGGTCAAGTTAATAAGAACTCTTTGCCAGGACTGCTGTGCTGTGCCAGTTCTGTCCCCTTGCTGCTTTTAACTAAATACAAAATACAAGAGAAAAAGAGAGAGAGAGCTAATCTATTCTAATTGAATCTTGATACTTGAGGCATACTTTTTCCTGCCTTGCAGTTGAAGACACTAGTACGCAAAAGGTTTATTTTCAGAGGATGGCAGAATAACTGACCCTCAGAGAAGCCCGTCTCCTGTGCTACTGTGTCAGTCACCATTCTGAGTATGGAAGGATGCAAACCCAAGAATGACTGAGTGGCCATGTGACTAAGTTACACTGCAGATAATGTCACTTCTTGTGCATCTGATGAAGGGGGATCTGGCCCACAAAAGCTTATGGGACAATAAATGTCTTAGTCTTTAGGGTGTGACAAGGCTCTTTGGCTTGGTTCAGACATAATTTGAAACTATGGTTTATTTTAACTGTGGTTAGTTTGTGAAACCAGCATTCAGCTCGCAGTCACTCACTTGAATGCTGGTTTCACTCCCATCTCTCTCCTTCCTGCAAAGCATTTCTAGAAAACAAGCCAGCATTGAAACCAGGAATGTGCCAAGATGTCTGCGTTCAGGCATCACTGCTAAACCGTGGGTAACACTTGGGTTAATAAACCAATTAGCTCCTGATTTGATTGACACCACTGCATCTTGATAATCACCCCAACCATAGTTAATTTAATTAAGCCATGGTTTTACATGGTGTCTAAACTGAAACGTCATTATTTTGGCCGCAGCTAACATAGGAATTCATCACTATGGAAGGTTTGGAAAAACATCCCCCCCCCCCCCCCACGAGGAACAATGTGTTGGGTGGCATTTCAGGCTGCCACAGGAGGGAGGCTTTGAGAAAGCCATGCTGCATGAGCAGATACCCTTCCACCGCTGAAAAACTCCAAGAGAGCTAAGCCACTATTTGTATATAGTTGCCTAGGATCTCTAAGCCTAGATCAGCTTCCTACTACACTGTGGCCCTTTCTGCGCTTTCCTTTTAATCCATGTTCACTGTGTCCTCCAAGCCATTCTGCACTAAAGTCAAATTCAACCTTCTTTTTAATCCAGTCCCCCCCCCCATTCTGCACTAAAATCAAGTTCAACCTTTTTATTTCGGGTTTTTTTCCCCATTCTGCATTACAATACCGCCTTTCAGTGATCAGCCCAGTTTCAGCCTGCTGTGGCCCCGCATTATTTGGATACTTTTCCACTGTGGACTTAAATTGCCTGGACTTGAACACTGAGAAAATCTGGAGTAGCAGGCAAATGCAGAAAGGACCTGTATAGCCAAGAGCAGTTCCTGTCATCAAAAGCTTGCCTAACTGAATTGGAGCATAGCAAAGCGATACCTCTAGATTTTAACAGAAAGAAGAAAGCAGAAACATATTCCCTAGAACAGGGGTACTAAAACCGAATCAGAAAGGAGAAGGATAATCTGACACTAAATTTCTATTAAAATCAAGACTAGTTTGGCTAGGAGAATATTGGGGCTAATAAGTGACAGAAGTAGGTTACTCTGTGAATGAGCTACAGTTTGGGGAGATGACATGGTGGGATTTGGAGAGAGAAGTCTTTACATTTTTAAATGGACCAATTCAAGCACATGCTGAACAGAAACAAGTCATCACCAGGAAGGCAAGAAAGTAACAAAGTGTCTGCAAATACTACTAGGATAGGAAGGCTCAGAGGATTTTCCACTTAAGACGGACTGCGTCAGTGCTCCCTCTAAGCTGCGGAGTCTTGTGAGCAACAATTCTACCTTGTGAGCTACTGGCATTAAAGTTGTGAGCGAGCGATTGGGCTGCTGCATAAATTAGTTTGCTCTGGAGCCATCCTTCCTGAGCTAAGGCAAGAATCTGTGAGCCGGAGGCTAAAAAACTGTGAGCTAGCTCACACTAACTCAGCTTAGAGGGAACACTGCCTTGTGTAAAATCTACCACTGAGCAAATGAGAATCCTAACCTTTCTACTATGAACATATAACAGAGGACTACATACAAATCAAGGTATCGCAACTCAAATTGTGTAGTGATCAAGATCCAAAAGTCCAGTCCAGGAGATCACAGCCTTTGTTCCTGATGTATGTGAGGATGAGATGAAGACCTTGTGATTACTATATTACTCTTTATTGTTCAGCATCATTTTGGCATGATATTACATTTCTTGTGGCTCCTCAGTGCAACGGCCAGATCCAAAGAATTCCACATCCGGTCACCCTTGCTTTCTGTTTCTCTTTCAAAACGCAGATTGTATCCTGGCATGATGGGTGGGGTCTTCAACTGAAAAAAAAAAAAAGACAATCCCACTGGGTACATGCAAAGCAGTTCTTTGGATCCCAGCCAGTGAGTGAGATCTTCCTGGCTGAATGCCAGTAATTAAATGCTAATTTTAAAACAACTAAAAAAAAAAAGTGTATCCTCTCTTCATATTACCATCTGCTCCATTGAATCTTTCATACTTTTTCACACCAGCTCTTCTAAGCCTTACCTCTTGTAAGTTTAACAAATTGTAATTAACAGGCATCATTTTCTTTCAATTCTCTGAATTGATTCTTCTGAGCATGTGGATACAGGAGTCATCCCTGGTATGGGGAAATGTGGGACATGGGTGTGCTTCGTAAAAGTGAGTTAAATGAGTTAAGTGAGCAGTGCAGACAGCTGTGGCTAGTTTTGCAAGATTCCAGGTCTGCTCTTGACTCAAGCCTTAGTCAGTGGCTTGTTCTTTTGCTGTACAGTAAAAATGTTAGTTCTACCTAATCCTCCATTTTGAGGCTATTTCATGATTTATTATCTACCATTGCAGATGGTTGGATGGGAGGTGAAAACAAGCCCGCTACATTGTGAAATTTAAATTATCCACATACATTCTCTCTCTACATGATTTCCTTGTGGGGTTTGCCACTTTTTTCAAAGGTTCCACTTTGTATCTGTCTATGCGCACATGCCCAGTAGCTCTATGAACGGCTTTACCACAGAGAGTTTGATCCCTCAGTCTCATCCCACAAGACTATGTGTTGTGCTGTCAAGTTGCAACTGACTTCTGATGACCCCAGCAAGGGGCTTTCAAGGCAAGTAAGAAGCAGAGGTGGCTTGCCATTGCCTTCCTTTTCAGAGTCTCCCATTCAAGTACTGACACTGCTTAGCATCCAAGATCTGATGAGACTGGGCTATACTACGCCCCTTTCCCTTCCCCCACAACACTAGGAGTAGTGGAGGAGGAGAAGGAGATTGGATTTTTACCCCGCCCTTCATTTGGAGTATCAGAGCAGCTTACAAACTCCTCTTCCTTCCCCTCCCCACAACAGACACCCTGTGAGGTAGGTGGGGCTGAGAGAGCTCTGAGAGAACCGTCCTTGAGAGAACAGTTCTGACAGAACTATGACTTGCCCAAGGTCATCCAGCAGCTGCAAGTGGAGGAGTGGGGAATCGAACCTGGTTCTTCCAGATAAGAGTCCGTGCACTTCACCAAACTGGCTAGTGAAAACAAAGGACTCATGCTGAGGTAGCCTTCAGTAACTTCTAAGGATCTCCATATGGAAAACAGCTTCTAATAAGAAAGGAGACATCTATTTAGATACCCCACTTTTCTCCCCAGTGAAGAATCAAAACAATTTACAACATCATTCTCCTGTCCTTGACTTTATCCTCACACAACTTTATGAGGTAGGCTACACTGGGAGACAGTGATTGGCCCAAGGTCATCCAGTAACCTTCCACAGCAGAGGGGGGATTCAGACCTGGGTCTCCCAGATTCTAGTCTCAAACTCTAATCACTACGCCACACTGGTGGGTATCTTCTTCTGGAAGCCAGGCACAAAAAGCCTTGATCTGGACCTAACACTTGTTGGTGAGGATTGCTGTAAGAGGAGTTTTTTTCTTCTTCTCTGCACCTAGCTCAGCGATTGCTACAGTGTTCAGCAAGTAACCAGCTTGCTTGGCTCTCATCCTAATTTAGAAATGTGAGCAAGGCAGCAAAAATTGGTGAAATAGCAAATCCTTTTTGACCTAAAATCTTTGCTTCCTTTAGTAAATTAGGAACTTGTGTAGGCTGGGATGGTAAGTTCCTTGTGGCTTATATAGCCCCACTAGACAAATTTCCAACCAATGGGGCAGTGTGGTTTATGTAAAGGTTGTGGTGAACCATGTCCTTGCCTCCCCAAAAAGAGGTTTCATTTCCTTGAGAGAAGCTGCAGAATTATCACTGACTCTTTCCTTTCAATAGTAATTTAATTAACACTACATATCAGAAAAGCCCAGCCAACAGCAATGCATTAAAGGTTTTGTTCTCTTGGTGGATTTTCAATACTGGGTTTTGTTAACTTTTATGGAGCTTTGTGTTTTTATTATGTTTTATTTTTGTAACATGCCTGGGACAGTTTCCCTGGAGAAGCAGCAGAGATTTATTTTAAAATAAATATATGATCATAGAGGCCAGCCCAATTCTTACATTTAGGAAACAACAGAGAAAGGATTTTATGGGGAAAAATCTTATATTCTGATTGGAAATAGGTATGGAGGGCCTGGCGTGATGTGGTCCATGGGGTCGCGAAGAGTCGGACTCGACTGTGCGACTGAACAACAACAACATGGAACAATGTTCCTTCTTGACTAATCTCATCAGTTTTAAAAGAAAAAATTGTTAAGATTCAGTGTCAGTGATTTTGGGCCGCAAACAGAGTACATTTAATATATGAAACAGTGAAAAATGTTGGAGTTGCTATACCAATAGAGCAGGTTTTAAACATATTTTTGGATATTTCCTGAAATTTAAGATTTTTCAACTGATAGTTTGGACCAAGAATCTGAAATTGCTATTCTAAAGATGGAGTACTTGACATGGATTTGTACATTTAAAAAGAGATGGGAGGGAGGGAGGGAGGGAGGGAGGGAG
>NW_015174327.1:98358-106742 GCF_001447785.1 Gekko japonicus | reverse complement strand
CCCTCCCATCCAGGACCTTTTATCTGCCCCTCTTTTTTCAGCTATATGTATTAATTCCACCTTTCCACCTTTCTGTATGATGGGGCTTGTTGTGTATCAACCACAGATTATACACGTGGTCGGGTTCGCACGCGGTCGTACAAAATAGCAAAGCTTCACTTGAAAGACAATAGCCGGCTAGGATCCTGGAATGGACCAATCAGCCACCCCGAATCTGGGAGTAGACCTATGGGTGTTGGTACCCTGTAAATAGCCTATCACGGGGTGTGGGTGTTGGGTGTGGTGTGTTTTGGGGATTTAAGCAGGATTCCGGCCCTGCTAGTTGTCTTATGTTCATGCTTGATAATAAACTGTGAGCTGATTTCACTATCTGTGACTTCAAACCCAGTATATTTCAGGGCTCAAAGGAGCTTATTTCATTCTCCTCCATTTTATCCTCAGAACAGTCCTGTGAGTAGGGTCAGGACGGGGCACCTCTCCCAGCCCACCTTGGCCCTGACCCCAAAGGAAAGAGAGCAGAGGAAGAGGCCGTTTGTCTAACCCTGACTCTCCCTCCCAAAGGGGGATGGAAGGAGAGAGGAAGAGGCAGGCAGCCTGCCTAATGAATAGACCGGGTGCTGCTTTCCTCCCCTTAGGCAGGCCAGGCACTGCCTCCACTATCTCACGCAGGCCAGGCACTTCCTCCCTCACCTTGCCTCGGTCAGCTGAGACAACCAGGGCACAGCCTTCTAAATCATCTCACACAGGCTTGGCCAAGCACTCCTCTCCACCTTGCCTGGCTCTTCCTCACAGTTAAGTGCCACCCTCTGCCCTGCCTTGACTCGTAGAAACCTAGAGCTGGAAGGGACCTCATCTAGTCCAACCCCCTGCACAATACTGGAAATTCACAACTACCTCCCCCCCCACTCCCCCAGTGATCCCTGCTATATGCCCAGAGAAAGGCAAAAAAGCCTCCAAGATCCCTGGCCAATCTGACCCCTAAGTGGTGACTGACAATACCCTGGTCATGTAAGAAAGGTCCACAAGAGCTGAGCACTGGCTCATCCCTTCCTGCCCTCCCTTTCATGATCTGCCTACATTCACAGAATCTGCATTGCTGTTAGATGGCCATCTAGTTTTTGCTTTAAAACCTTCAAAGAAGGAGAGCCCACCACCTCCTGTGGAAGCTTGTTCCACTGAGGGACCACCAACCTAACTGTCAGGAAGTTCTTCCTAATGTTTAGCTGAAAACTCTTTTGATTTCATTTCAATCCATTGGTTCTTTTCTGACCTCCTGGGGCAACAGAAAACAACTCTGCTCCGCCATCTATATGACAGCCCTTCAAATACTTGAAGATGGTGATCATATCACCTCTCACTCATCTCCTCTCCAAGCTAAACATACACAATTCCTTCAACCATTCCACAATATAGGACTTGGTCTCCAGAACCCACACCATCTTTGTTGCCCTGCTCTGACACATTCCAGCTTGTCAGCATCCTTCCTAAATTGGATTGCCTGAAAAAAGAACACAATACTCCACATAGGGTCTAACCAGAGCAGGGTAAATTGATACGATCCTTTGCATGATCTGGACACTACTGTTGATACAGCCCAAAATCGCATCTGCCTTTCTAGCTGCCACATCACACTGCTGACTCATATTCAGTGGATGGTCTACTATTAGGATGATTTTATTGCACCAGGTAATGTCAATGCACCGGGCATGTTGGCACAGATGGGGCTCTTTGGGGGCAGGGCTCCCCCGCCAGCCAGCTGGGTGGCAGCAGATTGGAGCCCCCGACAGCAGGTAAACCCCCACCCCCATTGGGGGAATGGCAACTCTACTCCACACATACCAATTTGCTCAGAAGGGCAATCAGTGGCTCCCCCATGGCCATTACAGGTTGAGAAAATGGTATGAAAAGGGAAGAATTAAGCCCCCTCCACCCACATGCTCTGACCCCAATCTGAATTGTCATTGACACAATCAGGAATGAGGTTTTACCTGTGAACTCCTAGTGAGCATCTGCTTGACGGTCCCTAGGGGACAGAGAGAAAAACTGTGTTAGTTTGGCCCTGTACTAACAGTAATACAGTATCCATATGCCATTAATTCTGGATGCTCTACTTATCTGTTCTATTTTGCGTGGGAGACGCGTCTCAGTTTGCTGAATGTTTATGTCTGTTGAAAGTAAGCTAAGGATTTATATGAACATAATGGATTAGTATTTTAGTCCATCAAATGTCAATAGGCAGAGTAGAATGCTTTATACTGTAGTTATAGGATCCAGCAATTAAAGCATTAGACAAAAGCATTTTTATTGGCGTATACATCACCATTTGCTCCAATTACTCTGCCATTAAACATTAAGAATAATTGAAGCAAATGGTGCCCAATAGAAGGGAGACATCTGCTCTGATAAAATCTAGCCAAAAAGTACCGAGGTTTTTTTTTCCTAAGCAAGATATTTCATGATTACTCTCTATAGCTAATAGAACATATTTTCTGAACCTTATGGAGATATGTGAATTGGGCTACTTGATACCGGTAACAAATCGCTACCCATTAGAGTAACTGAGTTACAGTTAGGAGTACACGGATAGCCTTATACTACTCTTCAGGGGTCCCCAACTTTTTTGAGCCTACAGGCACCTTTGGAATTCTGACACAGCATGGTGGGTTTAGTCACAAAAGGGCTGCTGGAGGAGGCAGCACCAGCCACAAAATGATTGCCACAGCTTTACACCATGAAGATTCTTGTGCCGTGGTGACAGCTGCTACCAAAGCAGCATTTTTAAAAAATCTGCACAGCCCATCAGATCACCAATAGCCATTCAGAAGCCCTACCTGCCCCCACCCACTTCTTAAAAACACTTGGCGAGCTCCCGAAAAGGTGTTGGTGGGCACTGTGGCACCCACAGCCAACACGTTGAGGTCCCTACCATGGATGTTTTCACAGAACGCAGCCCGCAGAACAATGATTAAGGAACATGGGGCTGGATCCTAAGATTTGCTCACTCCGCTCTTCTCATGGAACTGATAATCTTGAGGTTACCACAGCACAGATCAGGATTATCAGGTCAGCAGAATCCAAGAAGACAGCCAATTCCCATGCTACATGTCTTCAAAAACAGTATGGCAAGCCATACATGCCCCATTAATAACCACAGTTGCTTGGGGATCCAACATGGTGGCCAAACTCTTACAAGAGAAAGGAATCTTGCAAGTCCTACAGAATATGTGTGGCTTGGAGAAAAAGGGCAAGATGCCCAGGCAGATACAATAGAGTTAGCAGCAGAGGAAACAGGTGTTCCTGGAGGCTGACAAGAGGCAGGTGGGATGGAAGGTGATTGCTCCCTAAAATGTGCTGCTGGAGGCCACTGTCTCAGTTGGCCAAATGGTAGAGCCAGCTATGCTCTTCAGTCTTAGAGGAAGAAACCTGCAAGTAGTTGGAACTTAAGAACATGTGAACGTAAGAACAGGCCTGCTGGATCAAACCAGTATCCTGTCTCACACAGTGGCCAACCCATTCCTCTAGAGGGCCAACAATAGGGTGTAGAGGCCAAGGCCTTCTCCTGATGTTGCCTTGTTGATGTTGCTTGTTTTAAAACATAGTATGCATACTTTATTATGAATTACTTGTTTTCTGCTTGGATTTGGAATGTCTGCTGAGTTTGTAAATTTCTTTGACTAACAGTTGTGATAGGACGTAACTTCTGAAGGTGGTTGGAACTCATTAAAAATGTGGAATGTAGTTTTGCAGCCCCAGGAGAACAGTCTTGGAAACATGGAATCTGTTGAATAATGGTAAGAAACTGGCAGCATGAGCTATACATTAGCTAAATAACTATTTTGAGGAAGCGATGCATTTTTTACAGGATCTTTTAAGTGCCCCAGAAGGCAAGGTGGTAACTTGATACAGATCCTGGATGTTCTCAACTCTTCAGAGTTCACTAAGAATATATTCTTTTTCATCCAATTTCTGTAGGTATGCTCACATCTCTGACATGCTTTAGAAATACTGGGCAGACCTGATAATAATCATAAAATGGCAGAGTCGTTTTAAAAGAGTTTTTTTAAAAAATGAGAGAGAGAGAGAAAGGAATAAATAAATAACTAGAAATAATTTCCTGTACATTTCCTAGACTGATTGCCCTTCTTTGCAGACAACAAACAGTTGGAAAGGGCTTGATAAGCCACCTGTGGGTGATTCCACACACGACCTTAAATCCTGGTTCAATCCTGTCCCCAGACTTACATTGTACACTACACTTGAGTTCACCCCTGTAATTATCTTGGGATATTTTTACATTCTACACCACACTCGAGTTCAACCCTGTAATTATCTCAGGGTATTTTTTGTTTCCACATTACATTGAGGTCACCCTGGTTTTGCCCCACACTTGTCATGGGATAAACAGATGCTGTTGTAACCAGGGATAAATGCAATGTATTATGTCGCGAGTTGAATTCTGATAAAACCAGGGATGAGATCCAAGTGCGGAAAGGACCTAGGACAACCCCATTCTCTTTGCAAGAAGTCCAGACTAGAGTGTTCCCAACTAATGGCTGTCCATCCTCTGCTTGAAAATCTCCACTGAGGGAGAAAGCACCAACACAACACAGTTCATGTAGGACGTCTCTTGTCTTTTCCTTAACCAGACACTCTCATCCTTTTCTCAATCATGGTCATTACCAATGAGCTTTTAACAAATTAAAGGGCCACATGAGAACGTTACATAATTGATCTAGTAACCTTGGTTCAGATGCTTCAGAATGTTACCAGTTTGGTGTAGTGGCTAGGAGCACGTACTCTAATCTGGGAGAACCAGGTTTGATTCCCCACTCCTTCACATGCAGCTGCTGGTGTGACCCTGGGTCAGTCACAAGTTCTCTCAGAGCTGTTCTCTCACAAGCAGTCCTTGAAAGAGCACTTTCAGCCCCACCTACCTCACAGGGTGTCTGTTGTGGAGAGGGGGAGGGAAAGGAGATTGTAAGCCACTCTGAGGGTGTGGTCACAAGCATGAGATAATGCAGGGGGGGGGGAAGCAAAGCTATTTCCTCTGGAGGAATTTGACCCACAGTTGCACGATCACACCGTCCTTGGAAGCTGCAGGCACAGCCTGCCACTGCGTGATCAGATGCAACCGCGGGTGAGTTGGGGTTTGTGGGTTTTTTGCTGTTTGTTTCCAATGTGCTTACACAAGGAATCAATGAATCGCATCTCCACACTGAGTGCTCCCTATGGAGTTTGCGATGATGCCCATACTGAGAGGGGGGGTACAACGGCATGGAGTTGGGATGGCCTGATCAAACCATCCTGATGCCATGAGAGCGTGCTGGAGTGATCAGACATGGGAAACTCCATCCGTGGCCCGTCGCAACCCATTTACTACTGGACTTTCCCCAGTGTCTTTTTACTCCACTTCTGCGATGTGATCGCAGCCTGAGACCAATGCTCCCTCTAAGCTGTGGAGTCATGTGAGCAAAAATTCTACTTTGTGAGCTACCAGCATTAAAACTGTGAGCAGGTGATTTGACTACTGCATAAATTAGTTTGCTCTGGAGCCATCCTTCGTGAGCTAAGACAAAAATGTGTGAGCTGGTGGGTAAAGAACTGTGAGCTGGCTTAGAGGGAACACTGCAGGCTGAGACTCCTTTGGGTAGTGAAGGGCGGGGTATAAATCCAGTCTCTTCTTCTTCTTGCACTGCCCTACCAGTAACCTAGGGAAATTATCTTAGTAGTGATGCTACTGACAAGACAGAATTGGGGGCCATAACTTGGGCTTGCTTTCTGGGAACATCCAAAAGCAAGGTTTGTTATGCACTGTATTTACATGCACTGTATTTCAATTCTGAATGTTCTGGTTTTTCACCAGCTTGACTTTATTTGGTGGAAGATATGTCTAGCAAAAGCACACATTGTTTTTATCTACAGTTGTCCTTTGCAGGGTTTTTTTATTTGCAGATGTTATGAGTTATTAAAAATAACCCCAGAAGAAGTTCCCAAAATACACTGAGTTTCATATTTTAACCTTGAACTGAAGAGCTGTTTCTGGGATACAAGCTGATGGTTTCTCTGCTCTCCCACAGGGATCTGAAATGGTGCCTGAGACAGAAACCTGAGGTTGCTGGAAAATACACTTGCTTGTTTGTGACAACGGCACCATCCACCTCACTATAATGGTGGCCTGTTCTACCTTTCAAGGTGTTCAGAATACTGTTAATTTATAGAACAAGGTAGCTGCATCAACACTGAATATGCATACTGTTCAGTGTGCCTCCTTCATACAGTTTTTTAAAAATGGAAAATCACTGGTGGTTCTTTGAATTCCTTGTGAAAACAACCTTTATCTACAAGGCTTTCTTGACTAATGTATGACAAGTTACTCCTCTATCGAGGAAAAAAAGGATTCATGCCAGACCAGAGGGTTTAAGACATATTTTCATGCACTGAATACTGTACAGGTGGGACTCTGGCTCAGCAGTAGAGTACTTGCTTTACGGAAGGTTACAGGTTCAGTCCCTGTCTGGCATCTCCAGCTAAGGGCTTCAGGTTGAAGATATTCAGAAAGAGCCAATCAGAGCAAAAAATACTATCTGGAATGTGACCATGGATCACTGATAAGAGCACCTGATTTGCGTATTGAAGGTTCCAGGTTAAAAGCACTAGGAAGCAGATGAAAAGAAAGACTTCTGCATGAGACTCTGGAGAACCAGAAGCAATCAGCATAGACTATACTAGGCTAGACTGACCTTTGGTCTGACTCAGTACAGAGTAATCTATCTATTCAATACTGGGCTATCTGAACTGGTGGTCTAATCCAGAATAAGATGGTTTCAAGTATTTTTTATACACCGGTGAACAAAAAACTAGAATAAACAGAAGCTCTTGAAAACAATGCACTGGGAGCTGTCATTATCTTCATAAATTCAAGTCAACATACATATCAGATAGAAATTTATTTTCCTCAGTTCCATTCAGGTTTAATTACCTCAATGTATCTACCATCTATCTAATGTCTAAGACTAGGATTTTAATGGATTAGAACATTTTGCATGTGTAAACAAGCGAAATAGAAATGAAAATTAAAGGGTTATCGTGTGTGATAATGATATTGCTTGCTGGTCAAACATTGAAGATAGTTTAAGAGGACAGCTGTTGGTCTGCAGTAGAACAGCCAGATTCAAGTCCAGTAGCACCTTTAAGAACAACAAGATTTGTAAAGTAAGAGCTTTCAAGAATCAAAAATCCCTTTGTCTCTATCTGACAAAGGGAACTTTGACCCTTGAAAGCTTAAACTCCAAAAATCTTGTTGATCTCAGTCAATGTTCCCTCTAAGCTGTGGAGTCTTGTGAGGAAAAATTCTACTTTGTGAGCTACTGGCATTAAAGTTGTGAGCGAGCAATTTGGTTACTGCATAGATTAGTCTGCTCTGGAGCCATCCTTCCTGAGCTAAGACAAAAATGTGTGAGCAGGAGGCTAATGAACTGTCAGCTAGCTCACACTAACTTAGCTTAGAGGGAGCACTGATCTCAATGGTGCTACTAGAATCAAATCTGGCTGGTCAAATTATGTGTTTCATTGGGTCGGGGAAAAGATGGGCTTCTAAATATTTTAAATAAATATATACCATTGTGAATATCACACCTCAGTGTCGTGGAGAAAAGTAATGATCATTTACAATATAAATCTGTGACTTCCACTTCAGGAGACCTTATTCTCATTTTTTTAAATTTGATTTAAAAATCATCAGTGTAATGCAGAATTCAGAGTCCTCTTTCCTTGCACAGAATAGCCACAAATAACAGAATACCCTCCATCCTCTGCACAGAGGTCATTAAGCCATTCTTGTTCTAACATCAAAATCACATCATAAAACTACAATGGAGTCATTCCATACTAATTTCAACTCATATTTTAAAAATCTGGGAGGAATGTAAATGTTTTCCAGTAGCAATGGAAAACAGCAACTCAGATTCTAATTATGAAAAAGAATTATTAGCCAATTTAATTTGCTCACATTCAGACACACTCAGTTTTCATTTAGGGTTGTTTCCATCCTGTCCTCTCCTTATATGCATCTTAAGATCCAAGATCTAACTAGTCTTCAAATGTCACAGTCATTCAGCTGTTTAAAGGCTGGCTCACAAATGCATGCATGCTACTCAAAACCGGATGAATTGCTAATGAATATGTGAACAGACACCAGGGAAGTATAGCCTGATTATATGAACATTCTCGTTGTATTAGTAGATGGTACATTCACATGCTGAAGCTGATGAGGTTGGCAATGTGTATGTTACAAAGAAAAAGACATGCAACCTGTTGAGGTTGGCAATGTGTATGTTACAAAGAAAAAGACATGCATGTAACCATAAGGCACGCGAAACAGGAAT
>NW_015174327.1:7555-98329 GCF_001447785.1 Gekko japonicus | reverse complement strand
GGAATGCCAAAAAAAGATGCTGAGCACTGAAAGGACACTTTCCCCATTGAGAGAGCCACCTCTGTCATATGTATTTATACCCCGCCTTTCTGCCCTGATTGGGGATACCAAGGTGGCTTACAGATTAAAAACATCTATCATAAAAACACATCTTAAAAACCTTTAAAAGCATATAAAAGCACATAATTAAAACACTTAAAACCAACCCAAGAGACACATACAGTACAATGAAATACACATACATAGAAACAATAATTAGAACATAGGGCAGACAGAAGGGACAACTGCTGGGTTGAAGATCACTGGTCCAGTGGACTGTGCTCACATGAGTGGCAGTTAGGCCAGACACCCCAAGCCAGGGTCTGGTGTGAATTGAGTGTATATCCTAGAAAACATTTCAACATGCTCTAAATATGTGCAGGGATTCTAGGTCAAAAATGAAACATTACTCACAAAAGAAAATGAACTGAAAGACTTTGGTTCTTTGCAAAAAATGAACATTAACCTTTCTAGCTGGGAAAAAATACAATTCAAATCGAGATTTGCCAAAGATAAAACAAGAGGCTTTATAAAAACAAATACAAATCTAGATAAAATTTGGCTGTCCTCTGCAGACAAAATGATACAAAAAATATACAATTATCTATTAGAAGACGATACGAAAACAGAAAAAATAAAACCAAGCATGAAGGCATGGGAAAAAGACACAGGAAGTACCATAGGCCCAGAAAAATGGGCAAAAATGTGGAATTCAACGAAACCTTTAAGAGCTACATCATACAAAGAAAATATCTTTAAAATGTTCCACAGGTGGCATTGGACGCCCGACAAAGCACTAAAATGCTACAAGAACGTATCAGGGAACTGCTGGAGATGTAATAGAAATGTTGGTTCCTACTATCACATTTGGTGGAGATGTGAAAAAGTAGCAAAACTTTGGGAAAAAAACAACAACTCATTTTGGAAATAGTAGAAATAAACTTACCATTGAAACCAGAAACATACTTGCTAAACATACTGCCTGAGACTATAAACTATAATGATGCACGCTTGATTCTTTATATCCTTACAAGTGCAAGAATAGCTATAGCAAAATGTTGGAAATCCGAAAAATTACCGGATAGACAAGAATTAATTACAAAAATCATGGACATAAAAGAAATGGACAAAATCAATACGTTACTTGCGGGAAAGTTTGACAGTGTGTTTAAGAAAAGATAGCTGAAATTAGACAGGTGGTTAGAAATATACAGATAGGATGCTCCAAATTATGAGGTATAATGAATATAAATGTTTTGTATAACTAAATGATGTTAAAAATCAAAATAAAAAAAGGCATTGCAAAAATGAGGGCATTTTTTGGCACTCCAGCTGTCTATGGAAAAAGTTCCTACAAGGTAGAAAACTCTGAAAACTATTGTTCTACATCAATGGACATGGCAATGTGAATCCAGAAAGGGCCAGGAGCCCACTTAAAGCACGCTCCCCTTCTAAAACCACAGCCAAATCCCTGCGAATGATGGATGTCCGACATCTCTAAGTGAGGGATGATTTCATCATCCATCATCTGTTCCATTTGCAACCCCCTCCTTGATTTCAGATCATGTGAAGCTTTAATTCTCCCAAGTCTTAATGCAATACAAAGATATATGTTGGATCTGCTCAAGTGCTAATCAAGGTCTCAGCGGCTCTCAGTTTCATGACTGTTCACTTTAGAGTGGAAATACATCAGATCCAGGGCAGAAATGGCACTTCTCAGCAGTGTGTCATAATGATTGGTTGGGCCGGTCTCAGACATTGGCAAGAAATGCACTGCGTTTCATTCTACCGTCAGGCCTGCTGTCTCACCGGGAAACATTTGTAACTAAAACTGTTGTTCATTTGCAGAATGGGCGAGAAGAATGAAGCCTTGACTGAAAATATGCTGAGGAGCTGCTGTAATAAATTTGATATTATATGCATGACATGGATGGATAGACCATTGTTCAGAAGGCCTGGCAAATAAAAATGGTGCGGCAGAGTGAGCATTACTGAGAGGGGGAGAAACATTGTTCAACAAGGCATGCTTTCAACCAGGAACCAAGCCTGAAATAGCCATATATTATTTCACTGCTTTTTTAAAAAAGAAAGAAACAAACCCGAATAATAAAGAAGTCTCCCTCTCAAAAGAGATTGTGTGGTTGATTGATAGCCATTAAGTGAACTTCCAAGAAACTTTCTAACTAGTAAACAGAAACTTCAGCATTCTTTCTCCCTACCCCCTGAATGCTCAATGCACACAGTACAACTTCCTTGTTATCCAAGTCTCAAGAAGTGAGATGCCCTTCGAGTGTCACAGTGCAAACCTAGGCAGAGTTACGGCAGTTTAAACCCATTGCATTCAATTAATTTAGACTGAAGTAACTTGACCTAGGATAACACTGCCACCATACCATATGCCTCCCATGCATTTATTTTGAGCATTGTTTGATTCATATTAAGCCCATACAGCACATCAGGAGGTCAAACTGGTATTGGATGACACCAATTAAGAAATAATAAATCAGTGAGAATCCATATCTGGCAGAGCATGCATATTACACCCATTCTGCATTTACTCCATTGGCTGTTCACCAGTTACTGGTTTCAGTTCACAGTACAAAGACTTTCATTTTATTATAATGAAATGGTTCAGGAAGGCACTTTTATAATGTAGACAGATCTGTGAACTAACTATACCACTGCAATGTATTTAGTAAGTATTATCTGTTTGTGTATTACCCTGCTTTCACTGCATCATTTTATACATATGTAAAAAAAAATTCTGCATTATATAACATGTCTAGTACTGTGTGCTTTGTTTCAGATTTATGCAATCCTGGTCCTATTACTTTACTTATTAGATATCCCACCCTATGGATTGCATTGATTTACATTATGTAATCTGCCTTGAGAAAAATTGCCTATAAATCAAGTAAATAAGTAAACATTGTGGCTGCATCCCCACATTGATGGATATTCTACTATCACTGCATTATGGCGATCATATGCAAATGGACAGAACAATGATTGCTATAGTGCAGGAGTCCCCAACAGGGTGCCCAAGGGCAACACGGTGCCTGCCAGGACCTTTGCTGGTGTCAATCAGGTGTCAATTCTTTAAGTGGGTGGGGCAAGATGGGTGGGGCTTTTAAAGTTTTTGACATGGTATAATGGAGACTATGGCTTTATGTGAAGTACTTTAATTGTACAAATAATGGAGTGATATGCTAAAAGCACAGTGGGACTTGCTTCTGACTAAACGTCATTGGACTCCATGGCTAAAAGGCTTCAGTTGGGAGATTTATTGAAGTCATCAGGTCTTCCTAGTTTTTTTATCATTCTGGTAGAAGTTGATAGTAACATGACTACATCAAATTTCGTTCACTTTCCAAAAATAATTTATGTACTTATCAAAAGCTGGCCAGAATCTCTCTCTCTCAAACCAGCCCTGCAGCATCAACTGTCTTTGTTACAAGTCATAGCACAGGTAAAGAATGGCTGGGCTCCTGAGAGAAGGGCTCCCGTAAAGGGGATAGCCGGGAGAAGAAGCATTTTATTTTCCTTTTCCTTTTGCAATAGTGCATTAAATGCCTGCAAAATGAAGACGGCTGCTGGTAGAACAGGGTTTCTTTGCCGTTTCACTGTGTGTGTTTGTCTTGTGTGTAAGCAAGAAAATAGTTTAATATATGTTCATTTTAAAAGGCCTTCCATTAAATAGAACTTCTGCTTGACCTCACTCTCTGATACTTTGTGGTTGGCTGCGGCAGCCATTTTGTGGTTGCACCCACCCAGGGGTCATTTCGTAGAAAAAGAGCTAGGGGGACTCATTAGCATAACTCATTAGCATATGCCACACCCCCTGACATCATCGGAAGTGTGTCCTCCCCACAGCCAGCGGCGACCTCCAGCGGACACCAGCAGGGAGCTCCAGGCCCCGCCCTCCCGCACCTCACCCGGGGGGATGGCGTCCCCCTGCGTCCCCCCCAAATGACCCCTGCACCCACCACCCTCTGTCAGAATTCCAAAGGTGTCCACAGGCTGGAAAGTTTGGGATGCCCTACTATAGTGTCATCATAGCATAATGTCTAGTGATCGATGCATGCAGCTGCAGTATGCAGAAGGTCAACGTTCAACCTGTGGCACCTTCAGTGAAAGGGTCTCCGCTCTAGCTTCAGAGCTAGACTTCAGAGAAGTGTTGCCAATTCAGGCTGGAGATGGGGTATTATGGGCTACATGGTCTGATGTGATGTAGTACAGCTTGGTATAATTGCTTCATATTGGGAAGGTCTCATTAATAAATGCTCCCCAATATGAAAAATCTGGTACCTGCAACGATTACGTCAAGAGCATGGCATGGTTTTTTGATCTTGGCTCTAAATCTAAAGAAGGTCAAGATGAGAACACTTTTGCCATATCCTCTGTTTAGGGTTGCCAAGTCTTAATTGTGCCAGCTGTTGTGTATTAATCACAACATTGGTCATAGCCATGGCATGACAAAAAAAAAAAATCTTCTGTTGATTCCTGCAAATCAAACTGCCATGACGTTCTCCCCCTGCCCTGGATCAGTCGGTATTCCTAGATTTGCATCTTGTATAAAGCAAATATTTGTCACCCTGGTTTGTTACACAGGGTACCTATTATGACATGTCTCTATTTGACTTGATTGTGAGCTTATGATTCAACCAGATTCAGCAAAACCCGTGCAATGGTCTTCTCTTTTCCCATTCAATCATTTTATCATTCCACTAACTCAGCCATTTCCCCCACAATAAACTCTAATAGAATCTCCAGGAGCAAAAGTATCTCTCACAAAATAAATATATTTAGTGCAGTTTTTAGTATCTTCGAAGACCGACTACGCTATCATTTTGGATTAACTTTAGGCACAGTAAGCCATACAAACTGAGCTAATTCTGATTTTAAAAGGAGAGAATTCCTGACTTTTAATTTATGCTACTACCACCCTGACCTGGATAGCTTAGGCAAGCCCAATCTCATCAGATCTCGGAAGCTAAGCAGGGTCGACTCTGGCAAGTAGTTGGATGGAAGACCTCCTTGAAACACCAGAGGCAGGAGGCAGGAGCAGGCTTTACTCAGATACCTCTCTGAGTATCCTCCAGGCCCACAGTAGGGGTCAGTAACCAGAGGTCAAACATAACTTCCAAGTGCATGCACACTCACACACATGCATGCATACACATGCGTGCACACACGCACACATATTAAAAATACCAAAAGATAATTTACACTGGAGTGCGGTGGGGGAGTCTGTTAAATGAATATTAGCATCAGTTCAGTTTTGCTGGCATCTACATTTTTTGTAAGAACTGAAAGGATATTTGTGGTGGTGGGAAGTGCCCTCAAGTCATAGTTGACTTATGGCATTTCCAAGGCAAGAGACATTCAGAGGTGGTTTGCCATTTCCTGCCTCTGCATCACCATCCTGGTATTCCTTGGTGGTCTCCCTTCCAAATACCGCTTTGCCTCAGAGTTCCGAAAAGATTGAGCTAGCCTCATCTATTCAGGCCAGGGTTCAAGGAGATTTACAAAGAGAAATAACTAGTCATATGAACTTGTCTTATATCAGGACAAACTGCTGATCCATCTAGTACAGCACTGGATGCTCTGAAAGCACGAGCTATCAGCCTAAAATCCCATGCCATTATGGTGGCAAGCCAACAATGCCCTCGATGGCTCCATTGTGTAGGGGACAAGGGTTTTGTGCATCTGAGGTCTCTGTGATCACAGGCATCCACAATTGATTTCCCCTGAATATGTGTCTCATATTCAGGAGACTGCATTTAGGAAGTAATCAAAAACGAGGTGCATTTGTATTTTCCTGGAGCCAAACAGGGGACAGGAAACAAAGGGGAGTGTGATTGAGCATATATGTACTTGACAGACACACTCACCAATTAGAACACTTAGTTCATGTTTCCACCCAATAGCGTCAGCCCTGAGTGCTGTTTCTGTGCATAGCATCCCCCCCCCCATCACACTGCTGGCTGATTGGATTGGGACGGGTTTCTTTGCTCTGTGCTCAGGGACACTGTGCCCTAAGTTCTGAAGGACGGATTGCTTGGGTGAGGGCTGCAATTCGGAGGAATTTCATCACAACTGGATGGGGGGGGGAGAGTGAAGTGGAAACGTATTGCACCTGTTATTCTTCCTAGAACTGGGATGATTTCTCCTGTCTAGCTAAAATTTGGTGAGAGAGGTTCCACTGGGGTAGGGGATGTGATTCCTGAGAATTTCATCCCAACTGAGAAGGAGGAGATACAGGTTGGAATATGTTAAACAAATAAACCTTATTAATAACCTTGAACATATGCTGCTTTTAAAATATCCAGTTAACAAAAAAAGTTGAATCCAAACCTGAATAAAATGTCTGTGCATATCCCTTCTTCCTATCGGTCATCCTTGCCCCCATCTCTCTTCTTGTCACAGAAATTGGGGGGGGGGGGTGTATTTGTGAAATTCCTGCATTGTGCAGAGGGTTGGACTAGATGACCCTGGAGGTCCCTTCCAACTCTATGATCCTATGCTTTTATGATTCTAACTCCTTAAAGCCATTATTCAGAATCCACTATAGTCTCATCCAAGTCTGATCTAAAAAAAAAAGCATACAACACAAGAAGAACACATATGCAGACAAGCCAATTTACATTGATTGGCATAATTTATTGTGAGCTTTAAATTTGAATTTTCATCTTGTAATGATTTTCCCAGCACAAACACACACACACAAACACACGTTTCTATGTTGTGGCTGCTACTGAAAATTTGTGTTGAATATAATTGTTTCTTCAATGATCCTCCTAAGTGCAATATTTGACTTCAATACAAATTAAATGTGTCATATAAATTCTCACAAGTGTGACTTTTAAAACAATATTCAGGATGTGAAAATTAGACAAATGAATTCACCTGGATAATTATTGTTAGTTTGCATAATATAGTAACCCAACTGTATGCATATTTTCTCTCAAGTGAGTGCTCATAGGCTGTATATGGGTTTGCAAGGGTTACATGCCAATAAAGATAACTGGACTGAGTGCTCATAGGACTGCAGAGCTGATTTTTTGGGGGGTGTAGATTTGAAAAAATGAGTTCAGATTTACATTCAGATAAACAGAACAAAAGTTTGAGTCCAATGGCACCTTTAAGACCAACAAAGTTTTATTTAATATGTAAGCTTTCGTGTGCAAGCACACTTCCTTTGACAAACTGAAACAAAATTTCTTCGAGTTGTAAAGTACTGGGTTCCAGACGCGTTGTGATTTAACTCATAGTTTATTGGTAACAAGAGAAAAATTGAGACAACTTGCAGGACCCGGGGACCTGCTTAAATGCTGGTACCTGCCACACCCAACATCCATACCCAACACCCGTGATTGGTTTATTTACAGTGCACCCATAACCATAGGTCCCTTTTAGGATCCGAGCTGACCGATTGATCCGGACTAGGGTCCTCTGAGTCCATTGTTCTGGTCGCAAAGCTTTGCTTGTTCGCTTGACCACGTGCGAGCCCAACCGCATGCGTGGCCCTTATGTAGTACATAACACAAGCCTTATATAAAGGAAGATTGGGGGGGTGGAAGTGTCAGGAAGGACTAGTCAGAGTTAAGGTGGGTAAGTGAAGCTTAGATTGGATCAAGAGGGCAAGACCAATGAATGGTAGCAAATTAGCACACAAATGCGAGAGCTAACAAACAGATGTGAGAACAAAGCCTAAGATAAACAATGACTGGTTTTCAAGTGGTGGTTTCTCTTTGCTTTGATTTCTCCCTGTATATTGGATCGTAGCAGATTTGGAGTCACAGGTTTGCTTCTTGACTAGGGTGTGCAATGAGAGAACTGGTGTGCGTGCGCACGTACATACATTCACAGTCTTTTGTCATACATTCACAGTCTACACAGTTTGGTGTAGTGGTTAAGTGCGCGGACTCTCATCTGGGAGAACCGGGTTTGATTCCCCACTCCTCCACTTGCACCTGCTGATGTGACCTTGGATCAGTCACAAGCTCTGGCACAGCTGTCCTTGAAAAAGAGCAGTTTGTGTCAGAGTTCTCTCAGCCCCACCCACCTCACAGGGTGTCTGTTGGGGGGAGGGGAAGGGAAAGGAGTTTGTAAGCCGCTCTGAGACTCCAAGTGAAGGGCGGGGTATAAATCCAATCTCCTCTTCTTCTTCTATAAGAAGTGTAGCAAGCAAGTATGAAATCATTGCTTTGGTGGGTAATGAGAAAGAGTCAAAGGGGATGAGAAAGGCATTTCTTAAACTGATGGCTAAGCAGACTCACAGGACTGTTTCAGCCCCACTTTGCCTTCCCAGTCTACTGATGAGTCAGGAACACTAATGACTTCCACATCCCCACTCACTCTGCGTAATCTGCCTTGAGTCCCAGGGAGAAGGGCATATTATGGACTTAAAAAAAAAAAAAAGTACGTTATTAGGCTTGGAAATCCTGATTCCATGTTTGCTTTTCTGTTGGGTAAATCAAACTTGTGAGCCTTCATTTTTGTGTCATTTTCTATTTCTTCATGTTTTTTTCCTCATTAAATTTACACCATTTGTAAATGTTTTTGTGCCAGTTTACACAGCTTGTAACTGTTTTGTGTCGATGTTTTTGTTTTAAATGGTACAAAAGAAAGAAACACGCTTCATCAAGGATCCAGCAGTGAAAGCAGCTGAAATAAAAAGGTTCACAAGAGTGACCTGTGAAAACGAAACCAAATGTTAAAAAGGCAGGTTCGTGCCTCACTAGCTCACTTGCCCTGATAAATAACTGAAGATAATATTGGCTGGTGCTGAAAATAAATTGCCCTTGGACAATCTGTGGTGGTGACATGTGTATGAAAAGACTATTCCCTGCACAGAACAACAAGCCAACCTATATCTTGTCATCCCTGTATTTTTAAAATGCACACGTTTGACAAGGAGCTTAAGGGCTGCCGGAACATTCCAATCTCTCAGGCAGAGCATTACTCATGTTCGTCTGTGGCACTGCAGTTGTTTTCAGACTGAGTAAAATGAAGCAGTAAACTGTTAAGCTGTAGGGATTTGTTTCGTTTTGTTTATTTCTAGTTTTGGGGACAGCATGTGGAACACAGGTTCTTACCTGTGGCAAAATGTCATGGAGATGACCTGACAATAATAATATTCTCTAAAAGTTTTATATTTTCATCATTAAAAATGTTGACTCTTTTTCGTAAGTGGGCTCTGAATAAGGCTATCTGTGCTGAAGTATGGATGCTGAAGGAGTGAAATAGCATCTACCTATTTACCTCAAAATGAGGGGACAACACCCTCTGGGTGACGAGGAAAGGTTTTAATAAACTAATTAATAATCATTTCAAATACATCTGATCCCTAAAGTAATGCTGTTGAGCCCTGATGTAAAGTTGTGTGCAGCAGGGTTGTGCACGTCAAAAATTATCATTTCCATTTAATTCCATAATATCAGAAAGGGTATGATCATCATGTTCATTATATTTGGGGAGTATTTGTCTTGTAAATTCATTTCAGGAAAGGTTTTCATTTTTATCAGTATTGAGTATCTACCTCATTATTTCTTATGGGGCAATGAACTCAGCTTTCTAGAGCAGCTGGGTTTTTTTTAAACCAAATGATGCCAAAATTCCAGGAAGTCCCATTCCCCTCTCTACTGAAGACCTTCCCTGATTTTCAAGTGAATTGGACAAATGAGGTACCCCAGCCACCCTTATCTCTATTGTTCCCTATGGGGAAAATACCATGTTTCCTCCAGATCACCTCAGTGGAATCGTCCACCCCATTGCTCTCAAAATTAGAGAAAGTCTCCATCTCCATTAAATACTCCCCAATTTTCACAACAACAACAAAAAGACAGGGGAATCCTACTCCAGTGACCCCTCAATAGGATGCCCCTCCTCTCTATTGAAAAAAACTAGGGCCAAACAAAAGCTGCTGCTGCTAACTGTGAGAATGTGCAGCCAAATTTGCCTTGCTGCTTAGGAAACAAAGTTCACACACAGCCTTTTGACCACAATCAACTAATCTAAGTCCTTTATTTTAAGGAACTCCATTCAAGACAGGATTGAGTACAGATGGTGTTCTAAACTAACTAACTAAACTAAGGTGGAGGGATGGAGATATAGGAATGCATGTCTGCCCTCATGGCTGCAAGATGGGGAAGAGAGGGGAGGAAGGTGTCAGCCAAAAGGAAGAAAGATTCCCTGAGAGTAGCACTCTATACATCAAAGGTACAGCATCAGAGCTGTGGAAAGGAAGGACACACAAGGTCTTGACCTATCTATCTTTCTGGCTCTATAGTCCTCCTCTGAAGTCTGAGACTAAGAGACATCAAAAAGTCCTTCATTTCCAACACTAACAGCCTGGCCAGGTAGAAAGATCCAGGAGGTGCAGGTAGCCATATTGATTCAAAGCAACCCCCCCCCCCCAATTACACAAAACAGTGAAAGCTTTTGTTCCCCAGAACTCTTGTGTATCAGGCAAGAGGTTTATGTTTTAAAACAAACAAACAAACCTCCCCCACGGAAGGGGGGGGGAGTTTCAAGTCATGATCACTGGTCCCTTGGGCAATTTTTTTTTTTACCATAATGGTTTCAAGAGTACTGATGCTCCACTTATCACTCTTTTTCTGAAGAGTGGGCTAGGACCTTTGCAAGCCTGGACTTTCTTCACTGAGTGATGGGTAGGAGAGAATATTTTGGTATAAACTATAGATCATCATGAGGTCAATGAATGGAAGAGCACAAAAAGCTAGTGATAGGGGCAACCCATTAGGGAAAATATGGTTTCCCTACCCAATAACCTTGAATGAAGTTATGAATTTGTCTATCCACTTGGTCTTCTACTCTGGGCTCCTTTTCTTATAAGATTTGCACTTAAGAAAAAATCCTAAGGGAAGTTAACTTATCCATGAGGTCTGTGCTTCAAAAGGACACAGGTTGGTGGTGGCACAAAGACTGGGGAAACCTAGACTGTGTCTCTTTAGGAGGCAGCATTCAATTTAGCACACTTATTCTTGGTCTTAGCCATAAGCCTGAGAAGCAATAATCTCACATATTAGAATACATGAAATAAGAGTCTACCCCAAGAACCTTTGGAGCCTTTTCTGTATAAAAGATAATGGGTTAGATCTCACTCAGGTTTTCTACCAAGAGAAAGGGTTTCCATCTATATAACATGACTTTCTTCTGTTGGAGCCCCAAATTACCCCAGAAATGCTGCTCGTGGGGGGGAGGGACAGGGAACCCCTTCAGGAGCAGCACTGGAGAAATGGGGAGTCTTTAGCACAAGGGTGGAACCTGTGAAAATCACCTCCATTCCACCCATGGAAATTCTCCATGGGAGCCAAACCAGTTGCTGGATAACATCTTGCCAACTCCAGATAATATAAGGCATGTCTGGACTTGTTCTGACATTAAGAAACACACATGAGGTTTACTCACAAAAAGGGGAACTAACTGGGGGCTTCCGGCTATGGCCGCGCGACCGGTGGCCGACTCTCGGGAAGCTATACTATGTATGGAACAATATTGAGTCAAAATGTGTTATCTCGTTAAATAGTGTTATTTAGTTAAATTGTGATATCTAGAGTTATACTGGAATTTTGAAGTAAAAGGGGGAAGCATTGCGGGAAGCCACTGGTGGGAAGGGAGGGAAGGTAGGCAACTTTGGTTAAGTGAAAATGTTTTAAATATATGATTACCTTTAAGAGAAAATAAAAAATTGTTTTAACCAAGGGAAGCTCCCGGAGCCGGATCGCCCACACGCAGTTTGGGGGGGTCCCACGCAAGTGGAGATCCTAAGGAGCCTTGGTGAAAAGGCTCCGAACCAGGGGGCGCGACCGGGAGACTGGGAGAAGCCTCTTACCGGCATGAAAGCCGGGAATTGAGGCTCCCCGTTTGTTCTCCCTTTGCCCCAAATGGCCCCTGCTGCGATTTGCCCCGTGAAGGGGACTAGCAAAGCCACCGGAACATCGGAGTGATGAAGCGATAAAGTTAAAGTTTGAAGAAAAGCATATTCGACTAACTGTGAGTTGGAGATTAATTTAAGAGTTGCGGCTTGAGTGCGCTTCGTCCCCCGTGAAACTGAAAGGGAGGAGGGAGGATTCCCCCCCACCTTAGAAAAGAGACTTTTAAAACCGGAGAGGGGGGGCGAAGCAAAGATTTGAATAAGTGTATTACCTTTTGGAAGAGAGTTGAGAGAGGAGAAGAGGGAGCCATCCCTGGGCAGCGTAGCACAAACTTTTAAAGTATAAACAAAGATGGAAAATGGCGATGCAGAAAAAGGCTTTCGAGAGGCAGACAAAGAAGACAGGAGGAACTTCCTGTCCGAGTCCCTCCCCTGCTGGGACTGCTGTCAATCAACAAGAAAGTGAACTTGCGCGCCATCTGCTGGAGGAACTG
Organism: Gekko japonicus; assembly: GCF_001447785.1. Classification (NCBI taxonomy): domain Eukaryota; kingdom Metazoa; phylum Chordata; class Lepidosauria; order Squamata; family Gekkonidae; genus Gekko; species Gekko japonicus. The sequence continues at coordinate 85,894 of NW_015174327.1, read as the reverse complement.
CAGAAAATCAACCAGAAGCTGGATAATATGGAGAGTGCTTTTAGTGTCCAACAGAAAAAAATGACTGAGACTGCCGACAAGGTAGATGATATTGCAAAGAAGTGTCTGGTGTCAATGGAAGAAATACAGAGAGTTAAGAAGAAAATAGTTAAAGTGGAAAAACATCAAGTGAAGCAGGACAATAAATTATTATTGCTTCAAATGGAAAAGTCGAACTTGACTCTTCGATTCCAAGGGTTGAAGGAAGAAGAACATGAAGACCTCAGAGACATTTTGGCAACAGCATTGGCACCACTGATCGGCAGCGAAGCGGAAAAATAAAGGAAAAGATGGATTTGGCCTACAGAGCCTACTCCAACTTTACAAAGAAGAACAAGCTGCCGGCAGAAGTGGTAGTGAAATTTACCAAGCAACGTCTCCGAGATCAAATTTTAAAAGCAGTATCAGCAATACCCTTGAAAATTGGAGAACAACCAATCCGAATTTTGAAAGATATTCCATTTGAAATTAGAATGAAAAGAAAAGAATACAAAGGATTGACTTTGTTCTTACAAAAGCATCAAATTAGTTACAGGTGGTTGACGCCAGAAGGACTGGTCTGTAAGTATAAAGACAGAAGAGAAAGAATTGATTCTATCCTGAAGGCACAAGACTTTTTGAAAAGGCACGCCAGTACAGAAGAAGAGGCAGAACTCGCCGAGTGGATGTTGGGGATAAGTGAAGAAGACAGCAGCTCGGAGGGAGAGGTGAAAGAAGAAGAAGCTAAAGGAGCAGCCGGAGGTCCAAAATACAATTTAAGAGGGAAAAAAGGAAAACACCCTAAAATTTAAGGACTAATTTGGACAGTGCTATAGAAGAAATACTAACTCCAAAAGGACATTACTAACATATTAATTGCCCGATTTGGAAGGAATAAGAAGAAAAAGATGATTATCCAACTGCAGAAGAAGTCTTAAAACTTGATATGGACTTTAACCTTAATACTAAAAGATTAATATACTAACATTTAACATCACTCAACACTTTTCTTGGTCCCTCTATAAACCTTCCTTTTTTTCTAATTATAAAAGCAGAATTTCTCTCCTTTTTAGGAGAGGGAAATAAAATAATTTTAAAAAAGGGGAACTAACTGAGATAGCACATGTTCTCGGGTGAGTAATTTTATCCATCAAGGCACTTTGTTAAAGTAGTGAAAAAATAATTATTTTCCAATATAACAGTGAGCAGGGTAATTACAACAAGTAGAGTTTTTAGACATACCAAAATTATTTATTTACATTATTTATAGTCTGCTTTTCTCATTGGGACTCTAGGCATCTGAAGGAGGAGGAGGAGGAGGAGGAGATTGGATTTATACCCCACCCTTCACTATTCAAAGGAGTCTCAGAGTGGCTTACAATCACTTCCCCTTCCCCTCCCCACAAGAGACACCCTGTGAGCTAGGTGGGGCTGAGAGAGCTCTCTTGAGAACTGCCCTTGAGAGAACAGCTCTGAAAGAGCTTATGACTGACACAAGGTCACACTAGCAGCTGCATGTGGAGCAGTAGGGAATCAAACCCAATTCTCCCTGATTAGAGTCTGTGCTCTTAACCACTACACCAAACTGGCTCTCCAGGACAATTGGCAGGACAATTGATCAATGAGTATATCCCCCTCACTGCAGTCCCCTTATAGATTTTTTGTTCACCCAAGTCTAATGATCCCAGGCATAGTCTTTTGAGAAGAAGCAAAAGGGGCCCCTCATCCCTCTTGGCACCATCAGAAAATCTGGAACAATCTAATCCAGTCAAATCTAGCTCCATCCTTAGGCTCAAATCTGTTTACAGCAGTCAGTCCTCATGTACAACTCATCTACATATTACTCCCTCCTAGGGTTGCCAATTCTACTTACCTTGGCGGCGGGGGAGCCTCGCCGGGCTCCGGGAGCTCTCCGTCGATGCGCATGCGCACGCCGCCAGCACATCACAGGAAGTGATGCGCTACGTCGCTCACGTTGAGGGTGTGGCCACAATCGTTGGAGGAAAACCCATAGAGTTTTCCCTCCGGCGATCGGGGCCACGCCCCCAGCGTGAGTGACGTGGTTGCGTCACCTCTGGTGACGCAGCCACGCTGCGCTTCAGGGGGCAAAGTCCCCCCTGGGGCGGCGGAAATCAGGCCTCCAAAGCGGGGGTTTACCCACCCCCCACCCCCACTTGGCAGCCCTACTCTCCCTCCAAAAGCTAGATATCCCATATAGACTGCTCTACACCAAAAAAAAACCCTAAAGCTGATCACCACACACACTACAGGAAGATGGAAATGAAAGATTTACTTTGGATAATGTTCTCATTCCAATCAGTCCCAAATATCCTTCTTATTCAATTATTCCGCATACGATGTCCTCTCTTTGCATAGTGCCAACCACTGCCAGCTACTCTGAAAAATTACTTTAAAATATAGGGATCTGTAAATACCTCAGTCTCTTTAATATTCATTCCAACTGACTTCTGTTCAAGATTTGTACATTTGTGCTATACATGCCACTGTTCTTTCCTGTAAACAAGCCCATGGGATAAATGAGAATCTCTGTCACAACAGAAAAAGAATGCAAATTCAAATAATGTAAAGCATGAGAATGTGCCTTTGTGCTACCGCCTGAAGTGACAACGAGCAGCAGAGGATATCTAGATATTACTGGGATGCACCAAGATGTAAATTAAGACTGTTAGATGAAAGCGTGCAGAAAGGAAATCTCCAAGGACCTTATAAATCCAGATCATGTGAATTTAAACATGGCTTTCTCGTTTATTTTATTTTAACATCAGGTTTATGTCCTTCATGGTCAAAGTGAGCTGCCTGAAAATGTGTAGCCAGATGCTGTTGCAACATGCTCGGGAACAGATGAACGAAGTTTTTGTTGGCCAATGAGTAGTCCATACTAAGGCCTTTCACTGGATTTTAATTAAGATCTAGGGCAGGGGTGTCGAACTTATTTGTTGTGAGGGCCGGATCTGACATAAATGAGACGTTGTTGGGCCGGGCCATGTGTGTCATAAAATGTAATGCCAGGTAGCAGAGATATACATTTTATAAAGGACACAAACACAAAGATTTTTTTACTTAAAATAAAAACATGATTAAAACATTAGCTCTGTAAGCTGCAAACCTACTTTTGATTTACTGACATTCACCACAGAAATCTCATGCTCAGAGTTCTAAGACTAGGACCCACGTTAAAACATAAAATGGCTGAATGATTAACAGAGTCTGGCGAAGCAAGCTGTGATGCAGCCGCAGAAGAAGAACTGGAAGCAGGAGATGGCCAGTTCCTGATCCAGTCCCTGAGCCGCATGTTTGACACCCCTGATCTAGGGTTTGGGTCTTGGGTCTAAACCTTTGTGATCTGGACCCAGAGCTTCCTGGTGTTTTCACCCACTACCCGATATCCCTACTACTTTAACCCCATCCCACATGCTATCACCACCAAACACCATTACTACAGCTCTTTTCATTTGTACGTGCATGATTAATTCAGCACTAGAATCAGTCACATTCAGAATACCGTCCTCAACACTGATATTCAGAGCCTGCCTGAACAGGATATTCAGGCTCCATAATTGCTTCCTCCTCGTAACATCTGATCTGCTTTGTACAGCGAGTGTCATATGAAGAGAGGGGAATGAGGATCTGCGTTATATGCTCTTCCCAATCTGTTGCCTGCATGTGAGGGGGGGGAAAGAGAAGGTCACCTTCCAACAACCAAGAGCAATTATCTGAAGGAGTTTAGCTCCGTGTCCTCTTTCTTTCTGCTATTCTCATAAACTGTATTCTGTGGCATTGCTTAGAAGGAGGGAACATATCAGACCTGCAGGTGTCAAACGCTATTGACATCAAATACCTTTCATCCAGCCCTGAGCCTCCCCAACGTCTTTTGAGCCCTTCACCCACGAAAGTGGCTTGTCACAGCTGATTTTTCCAAGTGAGGAAGCATGTGGCATAATGAGACAATGTAGTTCAGGTGCATACCTTCCAACTCATTCCCCCTACAGTTCAGGCTCTAAACATGAGCCTGCATAACAATTAGACTTTCAAGAAACACCGACAGTCATCGCATTAGGCACCCATTTAGTTTCCTCCATGCCATTCTTGAAGCACACATCACCTCCTACACTACAGGAAGAATCTGGAGGCTGTTGTCAGCTACAATTATTTCTAAGCAATACATGCAAGAGATTGGCTGTTCTATTATTTCAGATCATAATAACCGGTGTGGTCCAGTGGACTTTGTAGCCCGGGCTTGAAATCCTCCCCGCCTCCATCCTTTTGTCATGACCTTGGGCATGTTGCTTTCCCAGCCTAATTTCCTATATGATGGCTAACTATAACTTGCAGTACCGTCCTAAGAACATACCATTTGGAAGTCACACAGTGAATTCAAAACTGTGATGTGATCATCATAGCAAGAATAGTTAATACTAGTGGTAATCATATGTTCAGCTGTACATGCATTGGAAGTAACATGGGAATTACTGAACATGTCTGCTGTATACCGTTTGTACATGTGATCACTGTAACTTGTGATCAAGGCTTGTGGGATGCACACAACTACTAGGTTAGCATCTGATTTTTGTGTTGCTTCATTACCATAGCCTCATCTATTGCTCCTTCAAGGAATATAAAAATACAGATATCACATCTATATATGTTATGCACATAATGCATCACACTACCAAGTTTACAGCATGTACCATTAGTCAAGGCCAGCCCAATCACCCACCATTCTGAGTATTTTCTTTTGTCCCTTGATGGATTTTAATGTATCAGGTTTTGGGGTTTTTTTGTTTTTGTTTTTTAAAGAAAGAAAATGGTTTTGAGCTGCAGTGCAGCAGAAGGATTTTTGGTGCACCAACTGAAGCGGTCATCCTACACCTGAGATTATATGAAATGCACAGCATTGCATGGGAAGCACCATACTTTGGTCTGCTCCAGCTAGATCTCTAGCATAGATGTCCCATGGGTTCCTCTTTTTCTTTATATACAGGCACAGGAAGGAGCTAGGGGAGCATGTCAACCCCACCACTTCCATAAGAAAAGACTTGATGGCCAAAAATGTCTGCCTTATTCACTTATCACACCTGGTGATCTAAACACAGATTTGCTATCAGAAGTCCTTTGTAGGAAATTGTGTATGGAGCAACCCTTTGCACCATTGCAGTACATATGGGAGGCAGATTAACCATTAAGCAGACTAAGCACATATTTAGGGCACCAGGGCCAAAGGGGCACCACAAAGTTAGGAAAGGGGTGAAAAGAACTTCATGTAGCCCAAGCTTGGCTTAGTTTGTACAGTATATTGTGTTATCATATGAATAAATTTTTGTATTGCTGCAACCTGCATTGTATATCCGGTCAGACAGGTCAACAACTAAAATGGACTGGGTCAGTGTGGAAAGGAGGGGGGCACCAAGATTGGTCAGTGCTTAGGGCACCAGTGAGCCTTAATCTGCCCCTGAAAGGAGCACTGCAAAACTAAGCAGAATCACATGCTTCTAAACCCATTGACTTCAACAGACTTAGAAGAATATAATTCAGTTTAGGATTGCAATGTAAGTGTTCCAGCATATGGAAGTTGCAGATTTCAGCCATAATTTCCCCACCCCCCTGCCTAGCAGGGTTCCCATCTGCAAGCTAGAGACAGCATTAGATTAAACTGTTTCAAGACTAGAAAGTTCATTGGGTTCCTTCCAATTCTGCTTCTGAATATTGCTACAATATTTTATAGCTCATGGAATTGTTAGGATAGATGTAATAATTAGGATCCTGCAATTACTGGAGTGTTTGATGAGTGTGTTTGACCTGGCTATCTACCTCCCACCACCCTTCAAAAGCGGCCTGCATCCTATAAAAACTGAAAATTCTGTTTTCTAAGTTCACTTTTAAAATTTTGTGGATGACACCATATTGGAAGGGATTGTGTACAGTTCGGTGGGTAATAATTCAAAATAATCCCAACACATTGGAGTAGCGGCCAGAAATAAATAGGCTGAAATTTAATAAAGAGAGCATCATTGGTAGTATATTTGGCAAGTACACTTGAATTATTAACCAATAAGGCAGCAATCTCTGTTGGGCTGGAGTTGATATATTTAAAATATTAAAAATATACATCACAGAATTAAGTAAGGGATATAATGATACTGAATCAAGTAGGGGGGATGAAGGATAATCAAATAAAGGAGCAAAATGCAAATAATGAGAAATCAAAGAAGAAAATCAAATATGAAACAATAATACAAATGATTCCATCCTATGCTTATTATTCCAGTAATGAATCAACACTGACCAATAAATTTGTATGGGTAGAGCATTGTCTCCCCCCCCCTTTTTGCTCCCCAAAGCTATCAACTCCTTTATAACTGCTATCTCTCCAACTCTTGTATACACACAGTGGGTAGTTTTGTATTCCTCCAAATTGTTGCTGTTGAGTGTACCACTTTCCCCTCCAGGTTGCCTAAAGTGACAATCACTGTATCTAATGATTTCATTCCATTGTGCCTTTAATCACCTCTAACACTAAGTTCCCTCATAATATTTGGATTGTTGGGAGGAGGAAGAGGAAGAAGAAGGGGGAGGAGGAGGGGGAGGAGTTGGTTTTATACCACCCCTTCACTACCTGAAGGAGTCTCAGAGTGGCTTACAGTCACCTTCCCTTCCTTTCCCTGCAACAGGCACTTTGTGAGGTAGGTGGGGGCGGGGCTAAGATAATTCTGAGAGAACTATGACTGACCCAAGGTCACCCAGCTGGCTTTATGTGGAGGAGTGGGGAATCAACCTTGGTTCTCCAGGTTAGCGTCTGCTGCTCTTAAACACTACACCAAAATGTTGCCACAGCTCACTGGTGGAGTACATATGAGAGGTGCTATATTCATCCCCCTGAACCTCCTTTGGGAAGCCCTCAAACAATCCACTTGGGGGAGAAGTCATTTGTATGCAGAATGTCCAGACAGTGACTAGAGTGTCAGCCTGTACAAGAGGCCAGGTTCAAACCCTTAGTCTGCCATGAAACTCACTGGTTGACCTCAGGCCAATTTCTCTCCATTTCACCCAGCTCATAAAGTTCTTGTGAACAGTGAAGGGAGAACCAGCTACTGACTCTGAGGTTTACAGAGAAATGACTGGATAAAATTTACTTAATAGACAGAAGGACAGCAGAGAATCAGAGAATCATAGAGTTGGAAGGGGCCATACAGGCCATCTGGAGTTGGATCAGCCTACAGTATCCCTCACAAGTGTTTGTCCAGCTGCTGCTTAAAAACTGCAACTCACCACCTCTAGAGGTAGCTGATTCCACTGTTGCACAACTCTTACTGTAAAAAAGTTTTTCCTATGATCCAGCCGGTACCTTCCCGCCCTTAATTTAAACCCATTATTGCAAGCCCTGTCCTGCCCTCCTCTAAGTGACAGCCCTTCAAATACTTAAAGAGAGCAATCATGTCCTCCCTCAACCTCCTCTTCTCCAGACTGAACATTCCCTTCAGCCTTTTCTCAAGGGTAGGTCTCGAGGCTGCCAACCATCCTCGGCACTCGTTTTTGCACATGCTCCATTTTGTCCACATCCTTTTTGAAGTAAGGCCTCCAGAACTGCACTCAGTACTCCAGGCAACCATGGGGTAGATGGTCCAACACTAGTATAAGGCAGCTTTGTGTGCTCTTCCATTTGGAACAGAGAGCCCACTCCCAGCCAAACAGGTGATCCTCCATACATATTTTTTATTGTTCTCCAGGCAGCACGGATGAGTGACATTGTGTATGGAGCAATACATCCCACTTCCAGTGATGTGCTGAGGTTATTCCCTAACCTGGAAATGCACTTGAAATACTAAGCAACATGTTTATTTCCTTTCCCCCCTTGCTGACAGCGCCCTCCACGACGGCATTTCTAAAAGCCGAAGATTTTTTTCTGTCTGTGTGTCAAGGACTTGTCGGATCATTTATTATTAAAAAGCGAGGAACAATCATTCTGCGTAATAGAGTGCTGATGTGCAGCGAGCTGCCTCCCTTTAATGTATTCATAAAAAGGCTACAGTTGTAGATTTCTCTTTGATGCAGGTCAAGCGAGGGCAATGAGTGCCGAATCGATGTCTCTCCCTCCTCGAAGGTCCAAATTTACAAAGAACACATTCCAGCTCAGATTTCAAACAGCCTTTTTTATTATTATTGTGTCTCATCAAAAGAAAATTCACATCAGGTGAACTTTAAGGGGGGAAAATGGAGTGATTTTTCTACCGCACAAGACATTCTGAAATTAATGAATAAAAAAAGTGGCGGAGCCTTCTCGCCGCATAAATTCTCACAGGTCAATTCGAAAACAGTTGAGGGGCAAAGTCTCATCTAGTCACCTAGATTAAAAACTAATTTTGCCAAAGACTATCCTATACTGAAGCTTTTTCATGCAAATAAATAGCCCTGGGGCTCATTCTCTGGAGCTTTATTAGCTGTACATGTCAGGAATGAAGAGCAGGGCATGATATTCTTTTTCTCTAATTTCATGTGTTATATTTTTTTGAGGGGGCAAGGTCTGGAGTACTATTTCTTTGCTTACCTATGACTAAGGAACATTCCCATTCTATCAAGGCAGCTATTATGACAGCCTATCGGAGAACAGCTGTTTCTTAAAAATAGTTCATTCATAGGGTTGCCAATCTCCAGGTACTGGCTGAAGATTACAACTGATGTCCACATTGGAAGGTGGACTCAATGGCATTATACCCCATTAAGTGCCTGCTCTCCCCAAACCCTGCCCTCTACAGGCACCGGCCCCCAAATCTCCAGGTATTTCCTAACAAAGAGCCGGCAAACCTATTTATTCAAAATTAACAATAATGCTTAGTGAGTGTATCACACTTTCTCCTTTCAAATTGCTTCACATCCACTTTGATTGAATCCTACCAGGTCAGTATGGAACCTTCCTCCGGGACAAAATTTCTTCCAGCGAAAGGCTCCGTGTTTAGCTGAGTGGAGTGGTAGTTGTGATGGACAGAAGGCTGAAGGGGAAAACAGCCACTCACTGAAGCCTATGGGAGTGCTACTCCAGCATCCAATCACCTTTGAGAAGGGAGGTGGAATGCTGAAGGGAAACATAGCAGGAGTTCGGTTCATTTCTGTGTCAAAGAGAGAGAGCAGCGAGAGCTCAGGTCTGGCTCAGGAAAAGAGCAGACAGAGTGACGTGTAGCTCTGCTTGGTAGTGTGGCAGGGTGGTTTGGCTCTACTTCTGACAGAACAGAGTACCCAATTATTAGGCATGACTCTGGCAATGAGCAGATCATGTGCTAGTTAGTCTGACTCTTGGGAAAGGGCATGCTGGTGTGGGTGGAATCCTGTGTGGGTGTGGGTGTGAAGATCCAACCTAGTGGCTAATCAGTCAAAGCCAGTTTATGCTGGAAAGTATAAAAGAAAATTGAAGCCTCGGCCAGTTTTCTCTGCTAATCTATTCCTTGAAGCCCACTTATAAAGAAACAAATTAATACATAATTCCTGCCTCAGTATCCTCCAGATTCTACTTGTGCACCACAAAATTTACCTCACAGCTGTGAACCCAAAGCCTAGACACTCACTGCCTTTAGAACAGCTGGTATCTGAGGGGAAAGTTTATAGTTTAAAATTTGGTTTATAGTTTAAAGTTTGGTTCCCCCCAAAATCATAGGAGGCTGGTGTAGGTCCCCTCAGTTGATAGAAATGTCCTGTCACAGTAGGATCCAACCCGTATGTTCTCTAATGATTTCAACAGCTCAGTAAGGAAAGCCAGTATCACTTCCCCAGTATTACAAATGGGGTAGCTTAGTGGAGAGAGAGTGGCTTATCTAAAGCCTTACCCACAAATGTGTTTATGGCAGAGTCATGATTTGAACCAGGCATCAAAAACCATAGGTTTTTCTCTTATGTACTACATTATAGCAGCTCTTAAAGCTAAGAATGGATGTGGTGGTTATTTTTCCCCCACTGGAAAAGTAGTCAATCTTTATGTCTGAACTGCATTTTTGCCCAAAAGAGATGGCAGTGTACCAGTCTATGAGAAAACAAGCACTTTTAAAAGAGATAAGATGCTGGCAAAAAAATAAATAAGCTTTCTTTTAAAATGTATGGTGGCTACAGAAGAGAGTATTTGAGAACATCTGGTCTTAAAGTACTACTGTTAAGAGTCATGAATTTTGTTTGCTTAATCTGCTATAAACAACTCAAATGTTATTTTTTAATGGCCACAATTACTTTCCAACAAACACAATTACACATTAGTATTTTCCTTGCTTTTGATTTTTGTCTAAGGCATTGGCTTAGTTCAGATGTAATGCTGAATTATGTCTTGTCACCGTGTGAATCAGCCTCAGTGGGGATCCTTGGTTCACACACTTCCCCTTTCCCCTTGTGGGTTGACCAGATAATTGGTAGATATTTGTGGTTTCACATAAGAACACAATAAAAGCCATGTTGGATCAGGCCAACAGCCCATCCAGTGTCATCAGGAGATCCACCAGAGGGGCCAGAACTCTAGAAGACCTCCTATTGTTGCCCCCCAAGCACCAAGAATACAGAGCATCACTGCCCCAGACAGAGTGCTCTATCTATACCTTGTAGCTAATAGCCACTGATGGACCTCTGCTCCAAATGTTTATCCAGTCCCCCCCCTGAAACTGTCTCTGCTTGTAGCCACCACCACTTCTTGTGGCAGTGAATTTCATGTATTAATTACTCGTTGGGTGAAGAAGTACTTCCTTTTATCTGTTCTAAGCTTACCACTCACTGATTTCATTCTGTGCCCATGAGTTCTATCCCATGCAAATTTTGTAAACTTCTATCATGTCAGCCCTCAGTTGTTGTTTCTCCAAGATAAAGAACTCTAACCTCTTTAACATTTCTTCATAGGGAGGGTGTTCCATCCCCTTAATCATTTTAGTTGCCCTTTTCTGAACTTTTCCCAATGCCATAATCTATATATCTAATTCCCAAGGTCCCCTCTGTGTGCGGATACTTATTTCCATGGATTTGGGTCACATGGAGGGTAAACAGATCTTCCAGCAAACTTGGGCAGTCCCCATGTTTGCAGAAAAATCTAAAATGTTTTTAAAAGTATGCAGGGATATTTAAATCCCTATAAAAGTAAAACGGCTTACTCTGCGCAAGCACAGTGAATGGACTTCCTGAGTCACAGGGAAAGCCGCTGGAGCCACAAGGGAAGCTGCAACCGCAATAGCTGTGCGCCCCACTGCTGGGACAGCCCCCGCCAGGACCGCCAGCAATGAAGACTTTATAGCTTCAACCAGCAGGTTTGTGCACTGGACTGCTGAGTAAAGGCAGCTGGTGTCTTCCCTGGGAAGGGAGGGCAGCTGTGTCCTGGCATCAGTTGAAGCACAAGAAGGCGAAGCCTGTGTCGTCGGCCCCCCTCCCTCCTGCAACCAGGCTGGGGATGTTTGCTGTCCTGCAGCTGCAAAAGGAGAGAAACAGAAAGAAGTGGGGTTCTGTGAGAGGAGAGAGAGAGACAGAGAAAGAATAGGGAATTGTCTGTTGGGTGGAGAGAAAGAAAAGAATGGGAGATTGTCTGAGGGAGGGGGAGAGAAAGAGGAAGGGGAGATTGGGGGTAGAGAAATAGTGGAGAGGGGTGGGGGGAAAGGACATTGAGAAGGGCTGGGGTAAGAGGGGTGCGACATAGAAGGGGTGAGAGGAGAAGGAGGGACTGGGTCTCTGCCTCACCAGCAGACATTTACTCCACCACTGTATCAGGAGGTCACTGGTCGATCCTCCACAGTTCAGTGCAGTCAGCTCCAGCGCGGTTCTGGGCCCATAACCCTGATGGTGTTTGAACGTCACCACAAAGCAGAAGACACTGCGCTGGTAAAAAGCTATGTACAGTTTTATTGTACAAATATTTACACAGTCCATGTTGTCATTTCCAAACAGGCTGTTAGTCCAACAGAGTACTATGCCAGGCATCAGTAACCATGTAGGTCGGTCAATGCACAGTACACAGCAGGATATATACAGCAGTTAGCCAATCACAATACAATTGCCAAGTCATAGTGACTCCATACAAAGCTGATGCAATGCACCCATCATGTGATATATCAAGTGACCATATATCTGTCAAACTGGATCACTTTAATCTGAGAACCTGACCTGCTGTCATCTTGCTGGCATTCCTATTCATATGCCAACAGTTCACACTGCCATGAACAACTTAGCATCATCCATAAATTTAGCCATTTCACTGCTTCCTTCTAACTCCAAGTCATTTATGAACAAATTAAAAAGCACTGGACCTAGTGCCTAGCCCTGCGATACTCCACTGCTTAACACCTTCCACTGTGAAAATTTATACTCACTCTCTGTTTCCTGTTAATTAACCAGTTTTTAATCCACAAGAGAACTTGCCCTCTTATCCCATAACTGCTGAGCTTCCTTTAATGATGAACTTTATCAAAAGCTTTCTGGAATTCTAGGTAAACAACATCTACTGAGTCACCCTTGTCTGCATGTTTGTTCATCCCCTCAAAGAACTCTAAAATGTTAGTGAGACAGGATCTTCCCTTACAGAATCCATGCTGATTCTTCCTCAATAGCTTTTGTTCATCAATGTGCTTACTACTCCTATGTTTAATAATGGATTCCACCAATTTACACAGTATCAACATTAGACTGATTGGCCTGTAATTTCCCAGATCTCATCTGGAACCTTTTTTTAAGATGGGGGTCACATTAGCTATCTTCCAATCTTTGGGAATGGAAGCAGATTTTAGTGATAGATAGCATATTTTTGTCAGGAGATCTACAAGTTCACATTTGAGTTCTTTCAGAACTCTTGGATATATGCCATCTGGTGATTTGTCAGTTTTTAATTTGTCTATCAGTCATAGGACCTCCTCTCTCATCACCTCAATCTGACTCAAGTCTTTCAACACTCCCCTGAAATTGGCAGTTCTGGAGTGGGAAAACACCTCCAATCTTACACAGTGAAGACAGAGGCAAAAATGCATTCAGCCTTTCTGTCATTTCCCTATCATCTTAACTAATCCTTTTATCCCTTGGTCATCCAATGGTCCCACTGCCTCCATGACTGGTTTTCTGCTACTAACGTATTTGAAGAAATTTTTATTGTTGATGTTTAGGGTGGTTTTTTTTTGCAATATGTTCCTTACTAGGAATAAGGCCTGTTGTGGAAATAAATACAATGAGCTCTAGAGAGTGCCCTGGCCTTGGGCACTCAGCATCAGTTTGCTGTGGTGACCTCAGCACGGTATAATGACACAGAGTCCACCATTTTCTCCAGGGGAACTGATCTCTGCCATCTGAAGAGCAGTTGTAATTCTGTGTGATCTCCATCCCTCCCCTGGAGATTGGCAACAATGGTTCCCCATGAGGGAATGGCTGGTTTGGAGGGTGGATATGGCATTGTAGCTGTCTGAGGTCCCATCCCTCTTCAAACCTCACCCTCTACAGTCTTCACCCTTCAAATCTCCAGGATTTCCCCCAACCTGGAGTTGGAAAACCTATCTCCTTCCCAGCCATCCATCAACCTACCATTATCTGCCCCCTGGCTTCAGCTTTCCATCTTCTCCCCCTCCCTCCTAGAGAGGACTTGTAATTCTGAGCAATCTCCACCCCCCTCTGGAGATTGGCAACAATGGTTCCCCATGAGGGAATGGCTGGATTGGAGGGTGGAGTCTATGGCATTGTACCTGTCTGAGGTCCCACCCCTCCTCAAAACTCACCCTCTCAAGGCTCCACCCCTCAAATCTCAAGGAATTTCCCTCCAGGAGTTGGCAACACTATCAGGGCTGGCCCCAATGAGTTTTCTCCCAAAGGCCAAAATAGGTGTGGAAAGGGCTTTTTACTGACAGAACCTGGTTGCCTATCAACAGGCGCTGAGGAGAATGTATAGTTGGCAGCTCTGATTAGGGAAATACCTGGAGATTTGGGGGATGGATCCTGTGGAGGGCAGCATTGAGGGCGGGGTGGAAGGACTCAGCAGGGGAAAATGCCATAGGGTCTACCCTCCAAAGCAGCCATTTTCTCCAGGAGAACTGATCTCTGTCATCTGGAGATCAATTGTAACAGTAGGAGATCTCCAGATCCCACCTGGAGACTGGCAACCCTAGGGGAAAGTCAGCCACACAGCAGGGGATTGAAGATAATGGTTTGATGGTCGCTGGCCCACATCATTAGCCAGACAGCCATGGTGGAGCCAAAAAGGAGAGAGAGCCATTTTTAGTTTATTCTGACAGCAAAGTGGGCGGAGGAGGGGGTTATGCTGAAAGTCCTTTGGTTTTTTACTAATAGAAGTTGGTTGCCTACAAACAGCCACTGAGGGGACAGTTAGTCACAGTTAGTCCCCCGCAGGAGCCAAGAGAAGTGTCTTCCTCAGGAGAGAGTCCGTCTTTCCAGGAGCCACAGCTCATTTCCTCTAGGCCAGACCCTCCTTGGCGCTGGTGCTGCTGCTGAAGGAAGGCAGGGGAGCCCTTGAAAGGTGCTGGGCAGCCTTCTCTGCAGTGCATCCCGCTGAGCTATTGCCCTGTCAAAGCACCATCCTTGTGGCCAAGGGAGAGGGGCAGTGAAGGTGAGTGCTTCCCCTGCTTGCTGCCGCTTGCTAGGTCTGCCTCCTTCTCCCCCGTGGAGGAGTTGCTGCTCCCTCGGCAGAGCATCCATCCCCTTCACTGGCTCCCTGCAGACTGAGAGTGAGATGCCGGCTGCCGGCTCTGTGGGCGGGACCGAGCCAACGCAGCAAGGCAATGCAGCCAGGGGATTGGGAGTCCGCGAGAGTGGCAGCCAAGTGGGCCAAAGACTGTGGGACCGTGTTCACAAGTCACACCAAAACAGCTTTATTATATAGGAGAGATAGTCCCTTTTTACCTGTCTGATCACTGACTTGCATTTTATTTGCCAAAGCCTGTGCTCCCTTTTATTTACCTCATTTGGACTAGCCTTCTACTGCTTAAAGGAATCCTTCTTACCTTTTACTGCTTCTATTACTTTGTTTGTTAAATATGCAGGCCTTTTTATATACCTATTAGCATACATCTTATATGAGCTTCCTGGATAGTAGTTTAAAACTAGTAATGATAGTCTGCAAGCTTTCTGAAGGGATTTGACCCTCCATACCTTTCCTTTCAGTTTCTTCTTCACAAGCCCCCTCATTTGAGAGATGTGGTTGTGTTGGTCTTTTTAGGCAACTCCTTGTTGACATAAATGCTAAAATTAATAGTGTTATATGGTCACTGTTCCTAACTGGTGCTATCACATTTACATCTCACACCAGGTCTTGAGCATTACTTAGGACCAAGTCCAGGATCACCTCCCCCCTGGTAAGTTCTGTGACCATCTGCTCCATGGCACAGTCATTGAAAGTATCTAAAAACCCAATCTCTTTCTCCTGACTTGAACACATATTGACCCTATCAGTGTAAGGATAATTGACATCCTCTTTTATGACACAGTTATTTCATCTAGCTGCCTTCCTTAATTCTTTTGCTGTTTTTAAATCATCCTCTAACCTTTGATCTGGTAGGCGATAACAAACTCCCAGAGTTAAACTTCCATTTGGGCCCACTATTTCCACCCATAGTGTTTCTGTAAGCGAATCTATTTCTCTTACATTCTTAATTTTACTGGACTGTATACTCTCTCTAACACACAGGCCTCCACCTCTGATCCCTCCCTCCCTGTCCTTCTGATATAATTTATATCTAGGAATTACTGTATCCCACTGATTATCCTCATTCCACCAAGTTTCTGAAATGTCCACAATGTCTGTGTTCTCAACACTAAACATTCCAGCTCCCCCATTTTATCTTGCACACTTCTAGCATCTGATATATATAATTGTCCTAAAATGTTGGCACTTTCCAGCTTTCCCATTGGCTGTTCTGTGTGCATCAACTGCCACTCAAGAGTACTCGCATGCCATTGGCTGGATGCTGGGTCCACTCCTCTTCCCTGCCCACTGCCACTCAGCCAGTGTTCCCTGTCAGAAGTAACTGCCAAAATGGGTGTGTGTGGTGGCTGAGCTTCAGGCTGGCTGCATCCCTTCCAGCTCCTGCTATTCCCACAGAAAAATTAGAGCTCTGCTTCCAGAAAATACAGCCAAGTTTAGAACAAATACCAATGCCAGCTATGGGAAGGACCAAAGCAAAGAAAGGTACTAAAAATCCTCCATATAGACCTCTGAAAAAGAGTAATAATGACCTTGAACACTCAGATGATTCATACCTAGAGGCGTCTCTGTTCGAGGAAATGGTGGCAGGGGGAGTAACCCTGACCAAAGCGAACAGACTGTGTTATTGCATGCCTTAACAGAGATAAGGAACTAAATCAAGAATGACTTAAAGTCTCTGAGTGGAGAGCTTGGACAGTTAAAAAATGAATTTGGGCTTCTCAAACAAACAATTGAGCCTATAAATAAGAAATTAGACAAGCTCGCCTCAGCGTTGAAAACAAGAGAGAGGAAAGCTGAATCAGCATTTCACTTGGCAAAAAAGAATGCAGATGACATTAAAGAATTTCAGGAATTTGAGATATGGGCCAAGAATAAGATCATACTCCAGGAAACAAAACTTAGAGAAAAGAAGGTTAAACTCCGTGGAGTATCTGTAAACTTTGGTGAAAAAGAAAATCTCACTGCAGCTTTAAACAAATGGCTGACTCAGATTTTTCTAGGAGCAGGAGAAGCAGCATCTTCTGAAGGGATCATCAGCTCTGCCTTCCGGCTAAATATCCCCCAAAAGGCTCCTGAAAATGCTTCCCCTGATTTTATCATCACCCAGCTCTCCCCAATCCAAGTGCAACGATTTATCCACTCTGTAGTGTATCCAGCCCTGACAGGGCCGGGCATGTCCGGACTTGTCCAGGGACCAAACCTGAAGCTTCACATCTAAAGACAATGGGCCAGAAGGATCCTAGCCAGCCCTATCAGAGGGCTAGGTCCCAAACCATGAGGCCAATAGGTCTCTCGGTTACTGTAAATAGCCTATCGGGAAGTGGTGTGTGTGTTTTGGTGGTGGGTTCTGAGGGAATATAAACCGGCCTGCGAGCCGGCCCCAGCGTCTTGTTCCTGACTAAATAAAAGTATGCTTAGCTGAAATCACTCTCCGTATACGTACTTTTCACACTCAAAGTCTCTCTCTGCCCTTAGAATGTCAGACTGGCTCAAAAACTGGAGGGTCTATGTCTTGATGTAAGATATTTGCATTATCTTGGAGAGGGGGAGGTTTCATTTTACAATGAACGTTGTCACTGCTGAAAAAAATGTATTCTGCCTGAAATTATTCAAGCCTTCACCTTTCGCTTGGCTAAAACCAGCCTCTGTGTGTTTGCACATTCCTCCCAGATAGGAGTAGTTATTAAATTGTGACTGGGGAACTAGGGTGTGGAAGACTCCTAGAGAACGACTGGCAGCTTCTTGGCCACATTTTCATATTAACGGAGCAGATCTTATCATCTTCAGTGAGCAAAGACTGCCTTCCTCTCTTGCAAACAATAAAGACCCATTACTTTGAGTGATGCTGGGATGAGGCTTCAGAACTTTGCTCTTCTTTTTTTCTCACTTGCAACTCTTTTTGCTTGCTTTATGATACTACCTGGTTTTCCACTTAATTGGAAACCAAAAGATGATTCAAGCTGTGCTTTAACTTTGCATCTTTTGGTTTAGAATCTTGTTTAACACACCCCTATCCAAGTGATTCTGCCATTGTCCGATGGACACAAAGGAAATGAGTTAGCTGCATATAAACTAATTTTAGTTCAATAGTTTTTAATGAGCAACTTTAGCTGGATCAGAAGCCTCTAAACAATTCATAGCTACCCATCTCATTGTGTGTGGTGTGTGATTGACTATCTAAGAGCTAAATTACTCTATATGTTTCTTTACAAGTAGAAAAGAGCAAGAATCCAGTAGCACCTTAAAGACTAACAAAATCTGTGGCAGGTGTCATGCCAGAGATACTAACTTGCAGGATCATCTCAGATAAGTGTCTGTAAGTTTAGTCAGTATCAGTACGTCTAAGACCTAAGTAAATGGGAAACAGCTGGTTAAGGCAGCTATCCCTAATTAGTCTAGGACGGGGATTGGGGAATCAAGGAATAAGATTCAGTCCTAGAGGCAGAATA
Source organism: Gekko japonicus (assembly GCF_001447785.1). Lineage (NCBI taxonomy): Eukaryota > Metazoa > Chordata > Lepidosauria > Squamata > Gekkonidae > Gekko > Gekko japonicus. The sequence goes on along the minus strand of NW_015174327.1, from coordinate 67,765 downwards.
ATTCATTCATCAAGATTCATGATGGAAGAATGAACTTGCCCGAGTACACACGTCTACCCGTTCCAAGCAAGCCAGGAGATCGAAGGCGACAGCTTGACGAATGCCAGGAGTGCTGCACGTGGCCTTGAAGAAGCTAAGAGCCGCAGCAAGAATCTTCTTGAACTGTTCACCATGAGGTATAATCCGGAGGCAGGCTGCTTAGAAGACTGAAAGTGTCTGCAAGCAAGCAAGCTTTGGCAGAGCGAACTCGGAAGCAAGTAGCCGAGCCAAAACGAGGCGGAGTTCCAGGGAGAAAGGAACAGCAAACCATTTGTTTAGGATAGCTAGCATAGTTAGGGTAGGATGTGTCTATTGTCTATTTTATTTGCAAACTCCCCCTGTTTGTTTTAATCCCTATAAATAAACCTTTATGTTTTATAAGCTGGGAGTCTGAAAGGATCTCTGGGCAGTAGAGACTGTTTATGTGCTCTCCTCGCCTCTCCTAAGCTGAGCCTGATAGCCTTGGGAAACAGAGGGGACTCAGAATATCTGAGCACACTACCTAATTAACCTTGAGTCCCTGGCATACACTGAGGTCCTGAGTCGGAGGATCTACATAGCTCAAAATATAGGAGCAAGTGTATGAGCTTTTGTGAGTTAGTGAAGTGAACAGTGTCTCACAGAAGCTCATACACTGCCAGAAATTTTGTTAGTCTTTAAGGTGCTACTGCTCTTTTCTACAGCTACAATTAACAATTATCATATGACATTGTGAGTAGAATAGCCCGGAGATCCAAAGATTGTCTGGCAGCCCCAAGTTCTAGCTCTTAGCATTATGCTGGTGGTGAGCTAGACTTGTTTTTGGGGGGGCTGTGGAAGCTCTAGGAGAACTGTGACTGGCCCAAGGTCACCCAGCTGGCTTCATGTGGAAGAGTGGGGAATTGAACCCAGTTCTCCAGATTGGAATCCACTGTTCTTAACCACTACACCAAACTGGCTGTTTACTGCTACAGACAAACTAACATGGCTACCCCCTCTTGATCTATTATTATGATGGACCTCTGCTGCTTGTTTTGCTGTGAAGCAGATTTCCCCACCAAAATTCTTTTTAGTTCCTGCTGTGACTGAGCATTCCCTAGCAGCATGTATATGCATGTGGTTTGTAAAAGACTTTCTGTGGAAAAGCAGGAGCCCTCTTGTTAATCCCTTTATTGAAAACAGCACTTGAGATGTTGTAAAGTTCAATCTGAATTAACGGTTTTATTTAACAGGCATGGCTGGGTTAGGGATAGGCAGGGGGCAAGAAAGCTGAGGTAAATTTCATTGTATTTACAGGTTATAATATTTTTGCCTACAGAATATTGTTGATGCTAATTTTCATAAAAGCTTGGTTCTTAACAGTGAGATATTTCTTTGTCTTAGAGATTTCTTCGTAGCGACAGTGTGTCTTCATACAGATTAATTTAACTAACTTAATTTCCTGGAGGCAAGCACTTTCTTCCTGTACTTATTTCCCTCCCTGTTAGATAGTGTTCCATTTAACTCTGGAGATGTCTAAGACTGTTTTCTTTTTCACAAACCAGGGGTCCTTTCAGAGATGAACCCACTGAATAACTGAGTAGGAAATATTCTCCATTTTCATGAAGCAATAGTCCTTTTCTATTTGGCTAGACTGGCAGCTTCAACCTACTGACCAATCTCTCCTGCCAAACCTCATCCTCAGTTCTTTTTTTAAAAACTGTTTTATTTATATATTTTCAATAAACCATACATAGATTAAACACATCTTGTACAACAAGATAACCGACTTTGGAGTCATATGTAATGTTTGTTACTATATACATTGATTCTTATGTAACCAGGTGTAGAATTTTTTCCATCTACATTTAAACATCTCATCATCTTTGTCCTGTAATATTGTAGATAATTTATCAATTTCTACCACCTCTAATATCTTATACATTAATTCCTTCTTAGAGGGTATTCCCTCTCGTTTCCAATACTTGGCAAATAGTATACGTGCTGCTGTGATTATATATGTAATAACATATTTCTCATCTACTCTATATTCATCAGGTAGCATATTTAACAGAAAGAGTTCCAGAGATAAGGGTATATCCATCTGTAAAATTTCTGAAATAAGTTTATGAACCTTGTGCCAATACCATTGTGTTACATTGCACCTCCACCAATTGTGGTAGAGGGTGCCCACATTATTTTTACATTTCCAGCAATTTTTTGATAAGTTTGGATAACATTTCGCCAATTTTTCCAGTGACCAGTGCCATCTGTGAATAATTTTGTACACATTTTCCTTATATGGAATTGACCTTAAATATTTCACAGTTTTCCACGTCTTGGACCAAGTATCTATATCTATAGTATGTCCAAAATCTTGCATCTCATCCTCAGTTCTTGATACTGTCTATAAACAGTTTTCAGCTTGGCTGACACTTAGACTAAAGTTCCTATTTTGAACTTTTCCTCAGATTTTATAGTATACAGTAGGAGCAAGGAGTTGTGTCCCTACACTTTCAAAATGATTTTGTCTGATTCCCTCTGGCAGACACACCAACTCCAACTGTCTGGCTACTGACCCACCAGAAATGAAAAAAGGCAGAAAAGACCCTTTTTTCAGCATTCAGCTTCTCTTAAAGTTCTCCTCAGCTGAAAATGACCAATCAAAGGGAGGGGTGCACACAGGCAGCAGCCTGTCAATCAAACTGTGTTTCACAGTGAGGCATTAGCCCTTAATCTCTGAATCTGATGCATGAAAAATCCTGTTTTTGGAAGTCAGTTCATCACAGTTATTATCTTTACAAGTTGTCTCTAGGTTCACCACTTTGACCAGAATCACACATCAGTTCCAAGAATATTGCTTAAAAGGTCTCAGAAGCTGATTTTGCTGACAATGGGTGGCACAGGTAGAGGAGGGGGCTCCTGTTTCCCCTAAAGCATGTTTCCTGAGTCTAAAGAGCCTCCGGGGTAAGTTATTCACATAACTTTGTAACTGAGAGTGCTTGAGCAACTCTGTGTGCAGCTATAAATGAAATATCTTTACATGGCTAGGTGCTTTCTCTGGGGTCCACACCTTGTATAAATTATACTAACGAGGAACCCACATTACTGCTGTATAACCTCTTTTTAATGATACAGATGTGGTGATTTCCAAATATCAGTTTATATGAGAAGCAGGATACATCTATGGACTTTCCCCCCTTTAATGTCAGCTCAATAGTGTATATCAGATTTCAATTATGGTATTGGCCCAAGTAAGGCAACCTGTTGAATTTCCCCTTGTCGGTCAGGTTGGCCAGCATCTTGAACTGGGAATGTGCATTGATCATGTCCCATCTGTTGTTGTTGTTGTTTTAAAAAAAAGAAAAGAAACCTGCAGTTCTTGGCCCACAGTTTCATGAGAAAATAGCCAGGAAAACAATACCAGAAGACACACTAGTGTATCAGCTGTTTATGAAGAGGACAAGAACAGACACACACCACAGCAGCCATGTTGGAGCTGGAAGAAAGAGTGATGACCAGGTGGGAAAGAGCCATGTGATCTCCCAAAGTACAAGTATTGACATACAGAATTTCAGCTACAGGGGTTAGCACTACAGGGAAGTATGACTGTAGAAGCGAGCATAAAGGAAGGGGTCTTGAATTTATACAACAAAATCAGACTTCTAGTTGTGGCCAAATGTGGCCCATTCCCGTCTTGCTTTGGCCATTAATGCCTCTAAAAAGAATGGCTGAGGTATAACTTGCCCAGAGACATCATTGAAAATTTGGTCTGTTTGTTTCAGGTTTCTTTGGTTTAGTTTGCAGGACTCATATATATATGGGTTGTTCTTGTTTTTAAATGCATTTCAACACTTCATGACCACTGTGTCCTAGCAATGGGTTAAATTGAATAAATAAACAATTCTCGTCTTTTTCTTTTTACCCTTCACCCCCATTCATCTGTTTTCAAATGATAACATTTCTTGGGAGATCAAAGCTATGATTAAGATCACCAAGTGGTTACCTTTAGCAGTGTAGGTACAGGAATAGGAGTAGAGATTAGATTAAATCAGTAGAACATAATGATCCTTGAGAAAACATCTAACGCCCTAATGAATGTTTGAGCATAAAGGGCAAACGATTTATCATCACCAATTTAAACTCTAGATACCCTGATTGTAAAGTGCAATAACAGGATAAAATCTTGTCTATAGCTTTGCCACTAGTGTTATTTTGATATGACTGAAAACTGTTTATTGAGATTCTCTTAAATATATGCATTTAGTTAAATTTACTACCTGCATAGAAAGTGAGCCTGCAAACATTGCTTTGGAATGTTGAGATGATCTCGACTTAAAACCCCCCCACTAATTAGCCACATTAAACTAATTAGCAGACTGTTCAAAGATACACTCCTAGGGTAATTTACTCGCAGGAACACTTTGGCCAAGGTCACTGCTATGTATGCAAACTGGAGGTAAGCACAGTGCAAACTATGCAGGGATAGAAATGATCAGGACACTGATAGATAATCAAATTCCAAAGGAAAATTCACCATGGAAAAGTCATTAACTATATTGTTCAAATCTGAGATGGTTTCTGCAAATTATCTGGAAGTGATGTCCATCTATGTAAATGAAGGTCATTTTGGAAATTGCCCCAAAGGTAAGGAAGACAGGAAAGATCATACTATGCAATGGCCCAAGCAGAGAACTTCTGTTCGGTGTGAATTCAAACATATGAAACATTTCTAGGTCCCCTATTTCTCTTATATGGACATTCATGGAAGATATGTCTATCTATGGCTACCAGGCAAGACAGCTAAATGGAACTTTGGGTTCAGAAGCACTTGGTGGAGAGGCATTCAAGGTATATTTGCGAGCTTCCTAGAGCATCTGTTTGGGCATTGCGGGATACAAGATCCTGGACTACATGAATTTTTGGTCTAATCCAACCAGGGCTCTTCTTACATTCTTGGTCGGTGCAAAGGTCACTTTCCTTTCCTTCCCAATTATTACCCAGTTATCACTGAGGAAATCACTGACAACATCCTTTTCCATACGCGGTTCTACAGTATATGATATCCTTTCATTATCACGGACACACCATTGTGACTTACTGTGTCTGTACTTAAAACCAAAAGTAAGTTATTCTTCATTAAGGGTTACCAGATAGTGGCCTGTTAACTCTAAACGGGGAATGACTTCAAATCATCATAATGTGTTCTTCCCAGTAATGGATGCCATATTAAAGATTATGCTTTTAAAAAACAGCATAAATGTGCTGGTTGGTTAAATATGCCCATGAAGAAGTCGCCACTCTTTGATGAAACTAAAGCACACACTCCTATGCCAAGTATTCCTATGAGACCCCTTAAACCTCTGATTTACAAAAGCAACACTGATGTTGCAAATGTACCAGCCGTCTATTTTATGTCAAGAACAGAATGTTCTGCAAATGCCCTTTACATTAAGATCTGTCTAGATATTGTGTTAGAGATGCACTGGCTTCCACAACTCCTTGATTAAAGATGATTTGAGCTGATAATGCCAGCCGATGATGATGGAATCCTACTGGGTGTAGACGTGAAATACAAACAAATTTCAAACTGACCAGTGTGGTTTATTTTTTTTGTTTACAGAGCTCTACATCAGAGCTCCACACATCCCACACTCTACATTTGTTTGCTTCAGGAAGAACAATTTATTTTGGTGAAAATTGCTATAACCCATTCAGTTATACTGCCAGTAGGAAATCCAATCTGAGAGTGGCTTTAAGCTTCCATCACTCGTCATTCGAGTTAGGCGGTTGTCACTCTTCTGGAATAATATTGTACACATGTTAGGATCCCATTACAATCTTTGTCATGAAAATGAGGCACCAGAGATACAGCAAATACACTGTGCACTGAGGCACCAGAGATGCAGCAAATACACTGTGCAGTTCAATGGCAACATTGCCATGTGGTAGCTATTTGAGCTCTCTGTCATTTGGTTGGCTGTTCCATTTGTTCTTGTTGTTTTTGAAGAAGAGAGCCAATCAAGAAGCAGGAGAAACACCCACAAATATGCACAAGAAATGCCAGACAAGGCCCAAGGGACTGTAAGTGTATCTCCTGTATGGCAGTACAGCGGTTCAAGGCGCTTGGGGAGACCTGGGTTCAAACCATCACTCTGTCTTGAAGCTCCCTGGGTGACCTTGAGGACCAGTCTCCTGTTCTTTCAGTCTAACCTACCTCCCAGTGCTTTTGTTAGGATAAAATGCAGGAGTGGAGGACCATGTTAACAGCTTGGAAAGGTGATATACAGATGGAATAGATTGTCCATCTTGAGGCATTGAAACATGCTAAATGAGTGATATGTGTGAAAAGCAGAAGCATCCAGGGCAGATTCACTTCAAAACAGATAATTTATTAACATTAGGCCTCTACACAAGCTATTAGCTGTATGAAATCAACATGCAAGAGGGGGAGTGGGCATGCTCCCTGAATATGCATGATTACCAGCTCATGAACATGGAGTCTATGCAGATACAAAATATGTACACATGTAGGTTACATGTTCAGGAACACGGCTTAAAAAAAAAAAAAAACTTTCCAGCCCACAAGGCCCAAGGCCACTCAGTGAGTTTTATAGCAAAGGGTGGGGGTTAAATCCAGGTCTCCCCAACTGTAGTGTCACTCTAACCACTGCACTTGATCTCTACAACTCTTCTGCTTCCTAACACTTTGTTTTCTGGGAGTGGTGATTTATCAGCTATAGTCGACCCAGGATTCCACTTTAATCCCAACTAAGGCTGAAGCCAGCCTTCCACACCAGGTGTGGCTACCATGTTTTCAGGTATGTCCAGTCTCTCCCTTACCCATTTTCAGGATAGAGGGGAAGCAGTGATATCATGACTAAGGGATTCAGGTCCTTGACGACTTGGCCAAGTAATATTAAGATCTTTGTAGGCTATTATATTATTTATTAACAAGACTCCCTCCCACCTTTCTGCCCCCATAGACAGCTAACAAATTAAAACATGTAACTTAAAATAAGGAGCTGCGGTGGCTCAAGTGGTCAAGACGCTGAACTGCAGGCTGTGGAAGGTCAGTAGTTCAGCAGTTCAAGACCCAAGTTGCCGCATGACGGAGTGAGCTCCCGTCTCTAGTTCCAGCTCCTGCCAACCTAGCAGTTCGAAAGCAAGAAATTGCAAGTAGATAAATAGATACCACTTCAGTGGGAAGGTAACAGCATTCCGTGCACTTTGATGTTTAGTCATGCCAGCCACATGACCACAGAAACGTCTTCGGACAGCGCTGGCTCTTCGGCTTTGAAACGGAGATGAGCACCGCAACCCTAGAGACGGACTCGACTGGCTTTCGAGCAAGGGAACCTTTACCTAACTTAAAATATCATCTTAAACACCATTAAAACCAAATACATTAAAACAAATTAAAATCAAAGCTTAAAATAAGTGCAAAAGATTAAAACAACAGTCAAAATATTGGAGAGGAAGGAAGAAGCCTGGCACTGTTGCTCTACCCAGTGTTTCCAGGATACAGAAAAAGAATGACAACAAGTATAGCAAGATACAGGAGCAAGGTCTACAAACCAGCCCAGAGTCAGTGATCCAAAAGTCCAGGGGGCAGGCTGAGGTGCATCCAGGGGCCCAGTTCCAAGGCTTGGGAACAGGTACAGGATATAGGAGTCTGGGTCCAAGGCTTCAGGAGCAAGTACAGGTTACCAGAGACAAGGTACAAGCAGGGTCAGGGCAGAGCTCTGTTTGCTAAACAGGACATCACACAGCCAAGCGAAACAATAGACACCAACCATATGAGACCGTTTGATCTTACTGGTAACAGAGTTCCAAAGTTTTGGTGCCACTACTGGAGAAGGCCATACCCCCTAATCTCAGAAGACAGGGTCATCAAAGCAGGGCCTCTAAAGATGACTGTAGTGGTTGAGTAGGTTCGTAAGGGAGTAGGCAGTCCTTCAGGTATTTTGGTCCCAAGCCATAAAGGACTTTAAATGTCAGCAGCTGCACCTTGAATTGTGCCTGGAAACAAATTGGGAGCCAGTATAGGTGGAACAAGACTGGAGTCATATGGTCCTTATTATCCCCTCCTGTCAACATCCTGGCTGCAACATTCTGCACCAGCTCAAGTTTCCAAACACTTTTCAAGGGCAGCTCTACGTAGAGTGCATTGCAGTAGTCTAATCTGGATGTAACCAGGGCATGTACCACAGTGGCCAGATCTTTCCTGCCAAGAAAAAAATGTGGTTGGCTCACCAGTTGAAGCTGATAGAAGGCACTCCTGGCCACAGCTGCCACTTGCTTATCCAAGAACACCCCCAACTAGAGACCTGTTCCTTCATGGGGAGTAAAACCCCATCCAATATGGGTGACACTTTAAATCCTGGTTCAGACTTCCATTCACCAGTAGCACTTTTGTCTTGTTGGGATTAAGCTTCATGGCTTAAAGCTATCCTCTTGCCCTTTACCTCCTACAAATATCTTGCCATGCTTATAGTCATAGTATCATAGCTTTAAGCCAAATATTTAATTTAGCACAACAAGGATTCCAATTCATTAAACTGTTGTCTTGCATATTAAATGCCTGTATTTGTAAACTTATTAGGTGAGAAAAAGCAGCGTTTTAGGGTTGCCAGCCCCTAGGAGGTAACAGGGGTTTCCTCATTTTGGTGGGCTCCTGCCCACTGCCAGCCAGCTGGCCAGGAGGAAACCCCGCCCCCAACAGCCACCACCCGTTGCAATGTCCCCAGCATGATGACATCACACAGAAGTGACATCATCACACCGGGGACGCCACACAGTGATGCTGTGGTATTTTGAGCAAAATAACAGAGTGTCATCACGCAACATCCCTGGTGTGATGATGTCACTTCCGCATGATGTTATCACACTGGGGATGTCACATGTGATGATGTCACCACTTCCCCCACTCCCAGAAAGCTCCCTCTCACCCCCCACCCCAGCAAGAGACTCCTAGGGGAGTCAGGGTGATGTAGTGGGTAAGGATGTGGGAGATGTGAATAGAAAACCAAACCTGCCATGAAGCTTGTTGAGTGACTTTGGGTCAGTCACTCTCTTGCAGTCTCACCTACCTCACAAGGCTGCCGTGAGGAGGAAGGGAGAACCATGTACACGATGCTGTTTTATATAGTGTGAGCTGCTTCAAGCAGATCTCTGAAAAGGCAGCATATAAATGCACAAAATAAATAAATAAATAGTACCCCTGGCTCCTACTTTGACCTGGATGGCCCAGGCTAGCTCAATCTTGTCAGATCTCAGAAGATAAGTAAGGTCAGCCCTGGATAGCATTTGGATGGGAGACCGCCAAGGAATACCAGGGTCATGACATGGAGGGAGGGAGGCAATGACAAACCACCTCTGAACCTCTCTTGCCTTGAAAATGCCACAGGGTCACCCTGAGTCAGCTGTGACTTAACAGCACTTTCCACCACCACCGCCACCCCAAGCTCCTTGGAGGAAGGGCCAGTTAAAAAGACAGATAAGGAGAAGGAGACAAGACTTGCTCCTAGTCATTCTAAATTCCAATGATATTCAAATCCAGTATGACTGTACCATTTTTTCCTTATTCCACCTTGCTCCCCAAAGCAGGGGCCATATTTCTAATTGCCCTCCAAACCACCGCGGGTTGTTTCAGTTGTAAAGCTGTATCATATTTCTCGGAGTATGTCGATACATCCTCGGCTTAATATAGATGTTTGTGCCGTTGCCACGGGAGAAAGACTGACAACGAAAAAGGTGTTTGAGAAATAGATAATTTGCACTTGCTTCCGTGCATGGTGTTCTGTGCACGCTCGGCATCTCAAGATTATGTAAATTCGTGTGTGTGTGTGTGTGTTTAAAACAGGGTACTTATGTTCTACAAAGCAGCAGCCAAGAGGTTTTAAGTCTTCACTTGGCAATTTGCGAGCCAAGAAAGATGGACCAGTAATGATGGTGACAGTTTTATTGTACTTGCCCTGTCAGAGAAATAGGCAAAAGGAAGGGGGGATTGCCAAGGCAGCAGGACAGAATGCCACATGAAACTTGAGAAAAATATTAATGGGTTGTAAAAAAGAGGGACAGTGGATACATTCAAACCGTGGCACTTCAGTTACAGAACAGCAGTTATAACTACATTTCTTTCCCCCTTCAGCCAAGTTATACTGTTTCTTCTCTCAACTAGTATCTTTGCAACCGTGTCTTGGGGCTGGCAGTAAAGAATTCTTGGGTGAGGGATGGAAGTTTTATTTGGCAAAGGAGAAGTACAATAGCGGTGAATCACTCCAGGCTGAATCAGCCCTATTGATCTCAGTCACAATCTCTGGACGATTGTGTTCATTTAAAAATATATTAGCTTGTTGTTCTTTTACTGATCTGTCCCCATCCTGTCATTCCCCAGCCAGGCTGTTAATGTACACCTGTAGAATTATTCAACAAATCATCGTAACTGGGAAGGAGATGTGTGCTACAAATGTATTTCAGCAATGCACCCTTTGTGCAGTCCTTTGGGCACATCCATTAATCCACTAATTCCGACTTCTATCAGGCTCGTCCATAAAAGCACTCAGGGAGCCTCACATGATTCCCAGGCAGTAGCTTATAGGGCCAGACCTACTTAGCGCTAGCATTTCCCCCCCCCCCTTCAGACTATTATTGGCTGTTATTTTACCAAGAAGGCGAGACCAAACTCTTTCACCATAATGAATTATGCAGATAAAGTTTATTTGCTTGTAAACCTGCTGAGCTCCAGCATGCATTATTTTCCAGACTCCAGATGTCTTGAACAGTGATTCTGGAACAGAAAGGACAGTAAGACACAGGGAGGGGAAAACAAACTTGACCCAAAAACTGGAATCAAGAACCGCGAGGGTAAGAAAAAAGTCTGATAAAGGGCCAATATTAAAAACCTAGTTGAAACTGATAATATACAAAAATACATGTATTTATTAGAAAGACAGTTAAAAACATATAAGGGGCCCAATGAAAGCCTCGTTAAAAAGTTCAAGTGGCCTAAACACAAGGCATGACACATACACATGACCTGACGCGTTTCCACCCTATTGGGGCCTTCTTCAGAGGTCAAACAGTATTGAGGTACACGTAACAATAATACATATTATAATAAGATAACCAATAAGTTAATACTGGACCAAGAAAAGGAAGGTTAAGCAGCAAGACCTATAGACACAAGACAAAGATGTTTGTGAGGCCTCTAAAGATGAAAGTCATGTGTCTGGTGCCAAATGCACAGCTGCTGAATTAGAACATCTTCCAATTTAGGTCCAAAAAGCACCTGTGTGGCTATCTTAGCCAGAGCTAGAGTGTCCTCAAGCAAATAGCAGTGTAGCATTTATAGCATTCTACAAATGTGGGTCAGTGGGATACTACCTCAGAGATCCCACAGACTTCAAGCTGGCCTGAGGTATAGTCCAGTCTGAGGGGGGCGGAAACCTGTGAAGTATCCAGCAGAAGAAAGTTCTTGCATGAAGAACTAGAATCTCTGACCACCCATCTTGACCCTGTGGACATTTTTGGAATTTTGAGAACAGGTAGTGGGTGCCACAACAAAATGGCTGCCACAAGGAAGGTGGTGGGACCAATCAAAAAGGGCTGCAATGGGAGCTGGATCCAATCACAAAATGTTGGGAGGTTCCACAAAATGTTTAAAGGCTCCAAACCAAGCATCTTCTTATGACAGAATCAATAATTTTCAAATGGTTGCTCCCCACAGACAAAAATGTGATGTCTCCTGGGCTCTTCAGAAACACCTCCAATATCAGTGATGTGGAGAAAAGCCAGGACTGGCAATTAGCTTTGGAGAAGAGATGCTATTAGGAAGAAGCAAGTAGGTACCAGGAAAGATTGGTGGGAGTTACGGTATCCACAAGCACCATGCTGTAGATTACTACTGTAAAAGCTCTTAAAAGTGAAGGCAGAGGAGACATATGAAAACCTACTACTGCTGGATTAACAGGCTCCAAAACAAGTCAATGCTCCCTTAAATTATTGCTAATACTCAACAGGGGTGAAGCCCGGATATCCAATAGGTTTTCTTTTCTAATTAGATACTCAACTGAGCTCAGACAATTACTGAACAAAGAACAGACATCTTTATTGGGAGTTTTCCTATGTTTTCAGCCATCTAATCAAGTTGTGACTACCTGGAGCCTGCTACCTCCTGATGAACATTAACAACAAAATGTCACTTTGTTTGGCTGGGCCATATGTGCCATAAAACGTAATGGCAGGTACCAGAGATATAAACTTTATAAAGGACAGCAGCTGGTAAGCTCTGAGTTGGTGTGTCCTAAATGCAAGGCTCCATGGGCTGGGAGGGGGGTGCAGAGGAAAACCCACATGGGTGAACTGGAGAGCCAGCAGTGCAGTGCTGGGCAGACACTGCCATGCTGCCTGGAAGGAGGAACAAACCCTTTCCCCAGCCTGCTCCCACCAACACTGCTGTGATCACAGGCCCCAAAGGAAAAACACAAAGCAGGTGGGCATTGCAAGCTCTCCACTGCCTCTGAGCTGCTGTGGAAGGAGACCAGGAAGATGATTTGAACTAGCCCCACTGCTCACGGAAGGTGGCCATTTTGTTGCGGCACCCACTACCTGTTCTCAAAATTCCAAAAATGTCCACAGGCTCAAGATGGGTGGTCAGAGATTCTAGTTGTAGTCTGAGAGTGCAGCCTGTTCCTTGCTGCATGTCAGCAATATACACTAGACTAGGAAAAAGGCCCAATGTGGAAATAAATACAACAGCCTCTAGAAAGAGGCTCTGGGTGGGTGCCCCGGCCTTGGACACTCAGTGTCAATTTGCTGTGGCGACCTCAGCAGTGTATAATGACACTGAGTCCACCATTTTCTCCAGAGGAACTGATCTCTGCTACCTAAAGAACAGTTGTAATTTTGAGTGATCTCCAGCCCTCACCTGGAGATTGGCAACAATGGTTCCCCAGAAGGGAATAGTTGGTTTGGATGGTGGAGTTTATGGCTTTGTACCTGTCCGAGGTCCCACGCCTCCTGAAACCTCACCCTCTCCAGGCTCCATCCCTCACATCTCCAGGAATTTCCCACCTGGAGTTGGCAACCCTATCTCCTTCCCAGCCAATCATCAACCTTCCTTTATTTCCCCCTCACTCTTCAGCTTTCCACCCCCCACACACCTGCAGCCTCTCCCGTGCTCTGAAGCCCTGGCTGCTACGTCACATTGGCTGTCATATGGTGGCCACCTCAACAGCATATAAGGATACAGAGCCCACCATTTTCTCCAGGGGAACTGATCTCTGCCATCTGGAAAGCAGTTGCAATTCTGAGTGATCTCCAGCCCTCACCTGGAGATTGGACACATTTTACCTCAGAACAGCAAACTGTTTAGAATGTTAGAGGCAAAAGCCAATCAAGTCGCATATGCAAACGACCTCTGTGTTCCAAGGCAAAGGCCAATAAGGCTGCATATGTAAATAACGTCTTTGTTCTGACTGGCTATGTTGGGGAGAGGAACAGCAAACTGTTTAGAATGTTGGAGGCAGGACTCAGGCAAATCAGCCAGTGGATAGGGAGACCCTCTGAACGACAGATCAGAGAGCAAACTGATTTTGGAGTGTGTGGAATGTTCTAGAGAAGTGCCACCACCATTCGGCTTTTATTTATAAGGGAGATGGTTGATGTGAGTTATAGTTAAGCAAGATGAGAAGGTTAATTAAGCTATGGGAGGAGGAAAAGAGGCGGCCATGGAGGATGCAGGAAGTCGGCGGTTCTTTAGTTATGAACTGTGTTTTGGCTTCCCATATGGTGGCAAGATTTGCCAGAATCTATGTTTACAATTATTGATGCAACAAACATGAAATTAAGCAAATTCTGGAGGATGATGGAAGACTGGAGGGCCTGGTCTGACGTAGTCCATGTAGTTGCGAAGAGTTGAACTCGACTGTGCAACTGAACAACAATGACGTGTTTGCAATGGGATCTAATGCACACAACTTGCAATTATTATTATTGGGCTGGACCCGGCATACAATGAACATGACGGTTTGCAAAAGCAGAAATCCCTTGCTTTCCCCTTCCTCCAGCATCCTCCTGTGACCCTCCACAAGTTGTTGCTGAGTGTTGGGGGACTCAGAAACAAAAAGCAAAATGGCATGGGTGGTTGGAGTGGGGAGGATGATCAGAAGAAATTGCCCTCTGGTGGAGGAGAAAGGGGAAATAAAGAAACCAAGGGAATCGATCAGTGGCAACTTTTCTTTGAATTTCTGTAGGCATATTTTTATAACTCAAGAGGGTTTTGTTACACATCTTGGGTGGTTGCATTGCTCCCATGGAGTTGCTCATGATGAAGGGGAAGCACATAACTAGGCATGTCCCTTTTGTACACAATCAATTGCTTGCTGCTCTACCATACACCCTGGTAAAGCATTCTATAAAATGTCTACTGAACAAATTATTAAGGTGTTCTACAGAAATTACATTTCTCGAAAGCTAACAGCAACCTGCATCGCCCATAATTGTAGGCAGTTTAAAAAGCTCTACAAAGAAAATCAGGTGGCAAGCTGAAAAATTCTCCCATAAATACAGCACTAAGGGCAAATTCTTTTGAATGAGTATCTTGAGGGCATGTTCCGCCTGGTATGAGACCAAATGCGTAAGGATCATTAAATGCCTGGATACATGTATGTGACTGAAGAAATAAGTAATAACCTCGAATGGCCAGAAGACACGTGATGCAGCCATCTTGCTAAAAGAAAACATATCTCAGTGAAGTCAGTGCCTGAGTGGAGACTTCCTGGGAATACTGTGTATTTTTCCTTACATTCCTTGATAGAAGAGGAGGAGGAGGAGATTGGATTATACCCCATCCTTCATTCAGAGTCTCAGAGCAGTTTATAGTCGCCTTCCCCTCCTCTCCCCACGACAGACATGCTGTGAGTAGATGGGGCTGAGAGAGCTCTGAGAGAGCTCTGAGAGAATTGCTCTTGAGAGAACAGCTCTGAGAGAACTGTTGCTTGCCTGAGGTCACACCAGCAGCTGGATGTGGAGGAGTGGGGAATCCATTAACCACTACTCCAAACTGGCTCTCAAAGCAGAAATGCCATGTTTTGGGTCAGCTAATCATCTCAGTAAAAAGTATTTTGATTTATTATTTGTTTGTTGATCAAAGGCTTGATTCATATTATACAGCTAGGCTAGGAGTTTAGGAGTCACTGCTAATTGTAATTCTAGCCTACTACAGAAAAATAGAAAAGTGGGGCATAAATGTAATTATAAATACAAATGAGTCTTCAAGGGTTTTTTTTGGCTGATTAGGGGTGAAAGGCAGGTTTTCTCAACGAAGATGAGCAGGGATGTTTATTTCTATTTGAGGCTGAAAATTCATAGCTTTACCAGAAACAAACATCTGCAATCACAACTGTGAAGAGATTTCAGATCAGATCACATTCAATACATTTTATTTATTAACTGAATTTTTAGCCTAGTTCCTACAAAATGTTCTCATGGTCCTCTTTTCCCTCCCTCCAGTGGCTGCAGTGATGGCAACACATAGTCTTTGTTAAATGTTCATCTAGGAAGAAGAAAAGTAGGTTTTTATATCCTACTTTTCTCTACCTTAAGGAGCCTCAATGTGGTTTACAATCCCCTTCCTCTCCCCACAACAGGCACCTTGTGAGGTAGGTGGGGCTGAGAGAGAACTGTGACTGGCCCAAGGTCACCCAGCAGACTTCCCAGGGAGGAGTGGGGAATCAAGCACAGTTCTCCAGTCCACCACTCTTAACCGCTACACCGTGCTGCCTTTCGTCCAGGAGGAATGTTGAGGATTTGCTAATACTGATTAGTTGGGTGCTCTGGTGTTAACACATGTAGAAAAGCAAACTAACACATTCAATAATCACTTATTCATATACTTGCTTGCTTTATTTGCAGTCTGCCTTTCTTGCTAAGACTCAAGACGGATCACACTATACAAAACCATGTAATTAGACAGTATAGGCATCCAGTCAACAAAGCAATAAGACTGGGATTACAAATGTTAGAAAAAACAATGCAAAAGATTAAGGTATCGGACATGATACACTGAACAAAGAAGAAGAAGAATTCCTTTCTCTACACTGTTTTTCTTTGCCCTACAGAGTCTCAAAGCAGCTTACAATCACCTTCCCTTCCCCTCCCCATAATAGGCACCTTGTGAGACAGGTGGGGCTGAGAGAGCTCTGAGAGAGCTGTGACTGGCCCAAGGTCATCCAGCGGACTTCATGTGGAGGAGTGGGGAATCAAACCTGGTTCTCCAGATTAGAGTCCTCAGCTCTTAACCACTACACCATGCTTGCTCTCAAAGCAGAAATGTCGTGTCTTGGGTCAGCTAAGTTTGTCAGTAAAAAGTATTTTGATTTATTGTTTGTTTGTTGATCAAATGGTTGATTCGTATTATAAGGCTAGGCTAGTTTAGCACTAAGAGTTTTGGAGTCACTGCTAATTGTAACTCCAGCCTACTACAGAAAAATAGAACCTCATTATTGCCTCATGACCTCTAAGTTGTCTTTAGGTTATTGATTTTCTAATAGCAGGAATTGATTTTTTTTTCATACAGATGCCTGAGTACTGAGACCTGAACATGGTTGTAAATTCTAGCAAACATATTCTTTAGGCAGTCAAAGAAATTTGTTCTGAATGGTGAGGCACACTCACTATTCTGTCTGGAAGTAAAAATATTTGTCACCTCGTATAAAAAAATATCAGAGCCCCATTCACTTGGGCAGTAGCCTGAATGGTACGCAGAAGGACCACAAAACCTGCCCTTTGGTAATAATGTCTTTGCATCCAGGTGCTCTGCAAGTCATTCTGATTCTACAGTTGAAGTAAAATATTGCACAACTATGAACTGTTGTGACTTTTTTAAAAAAGTGCATGCAAAAGTTTTAAACACACATTATAAACCAGGATTCAAAAACTAAAGTTTGAAGAAATGTTTTAAAAACCTAACAGATCTAATGGTTAACATCTGACAGTAAAGACCTCCCAGATTTGATGTGTTATACCCTCTAAATATGACAAATGTCCAACAATATTGTGAAAAAAATTGAATTACGAGATTTTATCAGATATTTATCCATGTCACATTCTGCTAAAACTCAAGAATGTTAGGGTGATGGCCTCAGGCTGAAGAAAAAAAAACAAGATCACTTTGGTCCTGTTACGAGGCCTTGGTAAAGAGGTGTTCTGAGAATGCAATGCCAGCCTTACCAGGGTCTCCTGGCACATCAGGTGAGAAACTGGGGGGGGGGGGAGAAGAGGCAACCCCCCTGCCTTTCTCTCTTCCCTCCTTCCCTTCACAGTAAGGCCTTCATGGATCACCCACTTGTTTAGGGTGTGTGGGTGGGTGTGTAGTGGGTAACAGCCAATTAGGAAGATTGGAGAGAAAGAGAAAAATCTGTCACACTGTAAGCTCTTGTATGAAACGCCACTTTGATACCTGAAGCGAAAATCATCTATGGTCCCTGCCACACGGCAGGAAAAATACTGTCAAAAGTGCGGCTTTTAAAAGCCGCACCAAAAAAGAGATGCTGCGGCGGGATTCCACGATCCCCTGAGCCGCGGCGCCGTTGCTCCCTGGCACGATCAGATCCCGGGGAGGAAGAGACGATCGGGAGGGGGAGGCTGCCAAACCGCGCATGCCTGAGCATGCACAGTTTGGACTGGAGCCGGGGATGCGCCGGCGAAAGGACGCACCGGCGATCCCACGGTCAGCTTGATGCGGCCGTCTGGAATGAACCACCACGGTAGGTAGTTCATTTTTGCAGCGGGGTTTTGGGTGGAAGGGGCAGATTAGGGACGCAAGCACAACGCTTCCCAGATGTTGCGGTGGGATCGCGCCCATTTGCTGCACCCCCGATCCGTTCCTCTACCGGCCCAAAACCTCTCGTGTGACCAGGGCCCATAGCAACCTTCCCCGTAACTGACCATTTGCACATGTTGGCACCTCACTTCACTTTGCCAAGTGCTAGAGCCAGGACACACCCCTAATCTTATATAGGATTAGCCAGCAGAGGTTAACTGTCTGTGAAATTATTATCACATTTTTATTGTGTCCTTCCTCCAAGGGGCTCAGAGTATGGTGTTGCTGTTGTTGTTGTTCAGTTGCACAATCAAGTCCGACTCTTCATGACCCCATGGACCACATCACGCCAGGCCCTCCTGTCTTCTGTCGTGCTCCGAAGATTGCTTAACTTCATGTTCGTTGCCTCAATAACACTGTCTAACCATCTCATCCTTTGCCGTCCCCTTCTTTTTTCACCTTCAATCTTTTCCAGCATCAGGGTCTTCTCCAATGAGTGCTCCCTTTTCATTTGGTGACCAAAGTATTTGAGCTTCAGCTTCAGTATCTGGTCTTCCAGGGAACAGTCAGGGTTGATTTCTTTTAGGATTGACTGAATCAATCTCCTTGCAGACCAAGGGACTCTCAAGAGTCTTCTCCAGCACCATAATTCAAAAGAATCTATTCTTCAGTGCTCGGCCTTTCTTATGATCCAGTTCTCACAGCCATACATTACTACAGTTCTCCATTTATCCTGATGAGAACCTTGTGAAGTAGGTTAGGCTGAGAGAGACTGAATTTTCATGAAGTCACCTAGTGAGTTTAATCAAAGTGGCAATTTGAAACTGTGGCCCCGGTCACACAGGCCAGATAACACGGGGGGAGGCATGGCTGTTTGCCCTGGAGCAAGATAAAGCACGGTAGCCCGATCACATGGTCCTTAGAGTCTTTGCTTTTAGGCTGTTAGCTGGCAATCACACGGCAATGGTGGAGCGTGGCAAAGAAGTGGTGCGGCAAACGTTTCGCATTTGTGCGCATGCGCAGTTCCGTGGAGCAGCACTGCTTTCAGTTATGTGTTTGTGTGCATGCACTTACAAAAAACATCCAGTTTGCGATGGGACGTGGACGGGGGCCGGATGCCACTGGGTACTAGCACTCCCGCAATCAGACGCCCGCCCCTGCCCCTGCCCGGATACTAGTGCACTTTCCGAGGTACTTTTTTACTGTGCATCTTTGGCAGGATGCCACGGGTTGGCCACGGCTGCGCTACGCTTCCCAGATGTTGCAGTGTGATCACGCCCTGAAAATCTGCCTGACATTCATGCCTTTAGCGCAGCAAATCCTCCATGTGACCGGGGCCTGTGTCTCATCAGGCGCAGTCAAACATCCTAACCAATACACCTCATTGGCTTTGAAAACTGGGATTCTTTTCAACTGGGTGCAACCCATTATTGAATACCTTGCCAAACATAGGAAAAGGATTTGTTTTATTGGCAGAATTCACTTTGAACTGGGGAAGTGGCAACTCATGCACCATCATGCACAAGAAATTGGTATTGGTTCACCCAAAACATTTTCAGATTCCTGTAAAACTGAAACATGGGTGTACCTCAAATGTGTAAACCTCTTCATGTGTATCTTATAAATATTTATGCCAGAGAGTTTGGGTTAGTTATGGTATCCTCTTGCACGTATGGTCTATTGTAATTATGATCACCAAATGGCAAAAAACAGTGGGAGACTGATACATAAAAGCCTTAGAGAAAGAACAATCCTTCAGGAGGATAATGAGATGAACTACACTGGGAAAAACAGAATGTATAATTTTTCAGTTCACTACTAAAAGCCAAAGGTTTATGAAGAGGATGCCCCATAGAGTGATGCACGACTCTTTTCCAACATACACCAACAGACTCTGAAATTTCCACTCTTAAATGCTCGCCTGGCTCTTTTCTCCATCTGCTCCTCTGAATTCTAATTCTCATATTCCCTTATTGCTCACCATCTTTGTGGTGCATGTAAGGAAGCAAAGTTGTGTGTGTCTCTTCAAACACCTTTTTAGCTTTTGTTCCCTAATGCATAAAGATAACGGCTTTCATAACACAAGGCGATGTGCTGAAGGGCCAACAGGCAGGAAACCTTATCGACTTTCAGCTATTCTTAAAATATGCCCCTTGTGCTTTACTATATAAAGCACACCAAGTGCTGCGGTTAAAGCTCTTCTTACAGTACCTCTCAACCAGTTTCAAGGAGTTACTCCGGAAGCGCAGGGTGCTCCAGTTCAATTTGGTTCCCACTGGAAATGGTTTGTGGCTTAACAGGGCAATCGTAAACAGGTCTACTCAGAAGCCTACTCAAATCTACTCAACAGGACTTCCTCCCGGGAATGTGTTCTGAGGGCTGCACTGAAAGTGGTCTATCGGGGTCTGCATGATTGCTTTCCCAGGGTGAGAATGGTGAACCCCACAGAAAAGGCAGTGGTCTAAATTATTACTTAGAAAGAACCTGCTAGACTTGCTGTTACTGAGTCCAAGCACTGGAAGTTGAAACAGTCCAACATCTTCTGGGGAACCGGGGGGGTGGGGATCGCCTATTAGAGCCCTGAAAATTGCTGCCCTTTAAAAAAAAATGACTATGAAGTTTGAACACATACAACAGGGAAGGCACTCTCTTCTGCCTTTTCTTGTCTTTCTTCAGATGGAGACTTGGGCAATTCTTATGGTCATCAGGCGTTTTATCTGCTGCTGGTTCCTCCCACCCACCTTCTGATACTTTTCCTGAAGAAAAGCCAAAGGGGAGATTGTGAAAGCAGGGAAGAGACCAGTTTACAAGGAGATCCAATCTGTAATCACTGTTCCCTGTAAGCTGAGTTAGTGTGAGCTAGCTCACAGATTTTTAGCCTCCGGCTCACACATTTTTGCCTTAGCTCAGGAAGGAGGGCTCCAGAGCAAACTAATTTATGCAGTAGCCAAATCGCTCGCTCACGGCTTTAATGCCAGGAGCTCACGAAGTAGAATTTTTGCTCACAAGACTCTACAGCTTAGAAGGAACATTGTCTGTAATACCTCTCATTCCCATGGAACTCGTGAAGCAAGGCTCTGAGTCACAAAAGCTGACCTTGGAATACATTTTGTCAGTATTTACAGTGCCCCTGGATCCCTGTTTTATTTTACTGCTACAGACTAACACAGCTGCTCATCTGGAATCTACATGATGTGTCATACTTCCCCAAGTTACCACTGAATACATTTGAAAGAACCTGAACCAGATTTAGTTATATATATATATAAAGGTTTTATTGACTCTCCTAAAAAGGAGAGGTATTTCGCTTAAAATAGAAAAATTGGGAGGGTATATAGTGGGAGAAAGAGAAAGCTGAGTGATATATTAACTGG
Source organism: Gekko japonicus (assembly GCF_001447785.1). Taxonomy (NCBI): domain Eukaryota; kingdom Metazoa; phylum Chordata; class Lepidosauria; order Squamata; family Gekkonidae; genus Gekko; species Gekko japonicus. The sequence goes on along the minus strand of NW_015174327.1, from coordinate 46,567 downwards.
TAAATTAAACTGTTAGTAATGTCCAATCATTCTTCTTAGGCTTCTTCTGTGAGCAGTCAGTCAAACTTCTTTTTTCAGTCCGGTTATAGGTGTTATCTATGTTAGTATGTTAGTAATGTTCCTTTGAATTTCTGTTAAAAAGTTTCTTCCGGACGCCTTCAGAACCGCTTCTATGCGTGCTGGTTTCTTTTTCACTCCCGTTGACGTGGAGGAGCTTCGTCTGTTTTCTTCTCCTTCCGGCTTTTTTTCCCATCCTCTTTCGGGTCGCTATTAACACTTTCAGTTCATATGCTATAAATCCTCTTTCTTTCTTGCCATTTCAGGAGAGTTCCAGCTTTGGGAATGGTATTTAGATTCAATTTCACTTTTATACGCTCCCAATCTTTCCGCTGAAACCTCCTCCGCAACTGTTGACTTTTAAAAGCGCTTGCCAGGCACTTTCTCGTTGTCACAGTTCAACTTTTCTCCTTTCACAATTCCCCGTCAGATTCACAGCAATAAACAATCCAGGCAGTAAACAGCCGGTTCTCACCCATAAGCAAACGCCCAGATTGGAAGTTCCTCCCTTCTTCTCCGCTTGTCTTTACCCAGCTCCGACATCTTGGGGGTTTTTTTTGTTTACTTTTAATAAAGTCCCAGAGAAACAAAACTTTTTCATGCTTCATTTCAAATACATCAAAGGAAATCACTACTATTCGCTCAGTCCATTCCCGGATGGTCGCTTTATCACTCGGTGACATCTGGTGGCTCTGCTAAACCCCGTAAACGGGGTCGCTCACGCAGCAAGGTCCATTGGGGCAGGGCATGGCGGGAGCCTCGGTCTCCGACCTCTCGGCCGAAAGAGAGACTCCCCCCTAGTACGCCCTAAAGCGCCCCGGATCCGAGCTCCTCTCTTCCTGAGGTTCTCGTTCGGGTCTCCGCTTGCGCGGATTCCCTCCTCCACCGCGGGCGGGCGAGACGCCCTCGGGAGCGACCCGAGGATGCATCCGCCATTCGCGGGAGCCAAACCGGAAGCCTCAGAACCTGAGCTTAATTGATGGATAGCACCTTTATTCAGAGTAAAAATACAGGTCCCCTCCCCTTCCTCCCTTGGATATAATTCATGACACCTTTCTAGAACTGAAGAAACAGACACTACAAACCATGGTATTCCCTCATAATTTATCTGAGTCCCCCCCCCTTTGTGTTCTGCAAGTTTGGAGCTCTTTATGTCTGTTTCAAAATGTTGCCCTCTATTGGAACCGGTCAGAAGTGCATGGGAATGTAGGCAAGAAAAACTCATTTTTCAAAGCTACAGAAGGCATCAAAATGCATTTTTAAAGAGTATTGTGTTACAGATTTAGTTGGTTCTCAATAATTTATATCTATATCTATCTCGTTTCCAGTTGAGGTAGTGAAATTAGTTCTGAGGGCATCCTTAGTAAAAGGTCTTGGGTGGAGAAACTTATTGGCCAGTCCATTCAGGCTTGAAATCCTTTTTTAAAAAAATCCATAACATTTAAATAAGGGGTCACAAACTTGGTGATAGGGTGGGATGGGGTTTCTGATCTTTAAAGGAACTTGTTGAATGTTTACATAGAAATATATGGAACAGATTTTTTTTTACACTAATGCATTCCTAGTGCAAAACTAAACTCCCACACTTTGTTCATTTTATAAACACAATAAGCAGTGCACTGTGGAGATGAGAAGTATACTTATTTACTCGAAACTATTTACACTCTACTCTTTACTCAAAGTTCGTGAGGCAGTTTATAAAAATCAAAACAAAAAAGTGACATTACAAAACAAATTAGCAAAACAAAAAGCTTTAAACTGGAAATAAACCTGCGAGGAGAACCCACAAGGACTTGAGGGCATCTCAGTTCCCCTTGTATCCCCTCCCACACTATTGCCTCTATTCATCCTCCTGGCAGCCTCCTCTTCCCTTTCCCTTTCCCTGCTCCTATCTCGCCTTCCCAACCAGGGTTGCCAAGTCCAATTTTGTCCCTGGCGGGGGACTTTGGGGGTGTCCCTGGAGGGGGCAGGGTCTCCCCAGTGTGATGAAATCACGTTGGGGATGTCCCTGCTCCAAGTCCTTCCACCCCCTCCCTAACCTCCTGCGAGATTTAAAGGGCCCGCTGATCAGGTGGAGGGCCCTTTAAATCTTGCAAGAAGAGAGGGAGAGGGGTCTTGCAATAGGGGAGGGAGAGGGGCAGAAGCCGTGCCTGAACGCCAAGTGGCAATGCTGCTTGGAGTTCAGGTGTGTGGGGCCAGTCTTTGCCGGCTGGAAGCACTTAAAGGGACCCTTTAAGTGCTTCCAGCCAGTGGGGCCCCACACACACACCCCTCTCCCTCTTCTCTGCAAAACTGTCAGCTGGAGGGCCCTTTAAATCTCTCAAGAGAGAAGGGAGAGGAGTGGCTGTGGGTGTTCGGGGGTGGGGGTGGGGCTTCCCCCATTGCCCAGCTGGCTGGCAGTGGGTTGAAGCCCCAAAAAGCAGGTAAACCCCTGCCTGGCCCTGGGGTCTGGCAGCCCTATTCCCAACCACCAGCCTACCTACCTTTAATCTACCCCCCCCCCCATATTCAGCCATGTTTATTTACTTCAGTCATACCTGCCTTTCCCCTCAGTGGGGATTCTCCTGTCCTCCATTTTATCATCAAAGTGATTCTGTGAGTAAGGTTGCCAACTTTCAGGTGGGGCCTGGAAATCTCCCAGTATTACAGTTGATCTCCAGATGAATGTGGATGGTTTCCCCTGTGGAAAAAAAATGGTTGCTTTGGAGGGTCAACTCTATTGCACTGCACCTTGCTGAGGTCTCACCCCTCCCCATACCCCACCTCCCCCAGGCTCCTCCCACAAAATCTTCAGGTTTTTGACAACCCAGAACTGGCAACCCTATCTGTGAGGTAGGTTAGGCTGGGAGTATGTGACTGGCCCAAGGTCCCACAGTCCTCAGCACAAGGTGGATTCACACACAAGGTACGCAGCAAAAGGTGGATTCAAGCTGAGCCTGACTGGTCCTAGTCTGAAACTCTAACCACTATACCACACTGGTGTTAATGCTGTAGCTTCTGTGAGCAGCCGGGCCTGGTCCCAATGAATCCCCTTCAAAGGTCAAAACAGGCCCAGAAAGGGCCCTGCCGTCCCTTTTTACTGACAGAAAACTGGTAATGTTGTGCTTGCCTAGCAACCCCCACAATGGCCACTGAAGAGGTAATTGGTTTTTGAACGATGCAGGCCTTGCTAGGGCTGCCAGGCATGGCTAGGGTTGCCATCCTCCAGGTTGTAGCTGGAGTTCTCCTGGGATTACAACTGATCTCCAGGTGATAGAGATCAGTTCACCTCCACTTTAGAATGTGGACTCTCTGGAATTATACCCCATTTAAATATGTTCCCTACCCAAACCTTGCCCTCCTCTGCCTCCACCCCCAAAATCACCAGGTATTTTCCAACCCAGAGCTGGTAACCATAGGCAAGGCCAGGCAACTGGATTGAGTCTGGGGGGTGGGGACATGGGAGCTGGTGCTGTCAACAATGGTGTGACATCACCTCAGGGGAACTGACATCACACTTCTCTAGGAATTGCTGGAGTTGCTATAGTGAAACCACAGAGTTTCTGGTGATTCCTAGATGGGACTGACATCACTTTTGGTTTTCCCCAGATGTCTTGCCATTGCTGATAGCATTTTTAAACATTATTTTAAATTAAAAAGTACTTGTCTTTGTTTTGTTTTGTTTTTTCAATAGCTTTTCTGGTGATTTCAATATATGGACTGGTGATTTCAATATATGGACTGGTGATTTCAATTTTTTATTCATAATCAGTACACAAGAACCCGTCATAGCTAAATAGAATCAGTTGCTTCTGAATGTAATCTTGTTTGGGTGTGATCATACGAACCATAAGCGGTGGCATACATGCGATTCCAGTGCAAAGCAAAGTGGCGCGATCAGATGGGAACATCTGCCCAGCGTCCCGTAGTCGTGGGCATGTCATTCTGTAGCACCACAGGAGCGTAGTAAAAAACCACAGTGAAAAGTCCATTAGGATCCGGAAACCGTGGGGCACGTGCAGGCGTATGATTGCGCAAATGCGCTCCATTTCGGCCCGGGGCAAACAGCCTCACTTCCCCCCCGGATTATATTGTGCGTGTGACCGCAGCCTTTGTATTCTTTCTGTTTGTTCATTCACACACTACAAGATTTGTGCTTTATTATCACATATGTGATACTGACAAAGAAGAGAAAACGAGTGCTCCATGTTGCATCTGGTAAGCTAAGCAGACCAGCCAGCAGGAACTGAACTGTCAACTGTTCAGGCCTCCCATTTCACGCCCCTTTGATTCTCTAGTGCCTGTGGTAAAGCAGCAATGGGAGCCTTGTTTGATGTTGACAATTCAGCATGCTACCAGTCAGGGTACATTGTGGTCACATGCCATAATTTTCATTTGCAGTAGTTTGTTCAGATGATCACAGACACTCCAGAATTTAGGCTCACTGAACATTTCAGTCCAGATACAAAAGAAATGACTGGCTATGCACCAAGGACCATGCAAGCAAAGAGCTGAAAATCTTTTATTCTTAGTTTTCAAACTCAAGAGTACAATTTTGTTCTACAGAGGCACAGCAGCTACACATGGAGGGATCCCCACAAGCCTTGACAAGACACTGGGCCCTATTTCTGTCCAATATTAGGGTTTTCAACCAATACATTGTTTCATTTGCCTTTTCAACAATTAATCACTAAAAAGTTAGTACATGCTGGTTACCAAGAACCTTTATAATTTGCAGATATTGAAGCAAGTGTGGACGTATAATTCAATAAATGATCATTTACAGAAAACAGCATTATTTAATTTTTTACTTTCTAACTTCCAGCAACAGCAACACACCAGACTTGACACAGCCTATAAAAATTAAGATCACAGGGTACCCCCGGGCAACCACTGGCAGAAAAACTAGGCCTAGGCCTGCATTACTGGCAATGTGGTGATGTCACTTCAGGTGCAAATGGGAAGTGACATCATCACATCACCAGCAACATGGGGACACTCTGGTATTTGGTCAAAATCTCTATGCTAGAAGTCATTTTTTTGCCAAAGTACCAGAGTGTCCCTGCATCACTGGTAACACGAGGAGGTCACTCCTGGTACACGCTGGAAGTGAGATCACTGCATTGCTAAGCACTGCAGACTGAGGCCTAGGGTCTGGTCACACGCAGAATTAGCTGCGCGATAGGGTCGAATACTAAGCGGATTTTACAGGCACGATCACACAAAAACATCTGGCAAGTGTCCCGCACCCATCAGTAACCCATATCGCCCGCCTGAAGAAGTGGAGTTAAAAGATACCAGGGAAAGTGCACTAGTTTCCAGAAAACACGGGGTGTGGGCGGGCGGGCGCCAGATTGCAGAAGCGCTGGTATCCCATTGCTTCTGGTGGTATGTGTGGAAATGCAGAACTGCGCATGCGCACAAATGCATACTGCTGACCCGCCTCGCCCTTCTTTGCCACGCTTCACCATCAACATGTGATCGTGGCTGAGGGCATGTGCATGGAGCCTCGGGGGAAACGTCTGATCGCGATACTGCTCTTCAATTTGCTCCGGAGCAAAAAGCCTCACTTCCCCCTTGGATTATCTCGCCGGTGTGACTGGGACCCTAGTTTTCCTCCCGGTATGTCCCCTTCTGGTCAACTGATTGGCACCAAGGGGAAAGGGCCCCCCAGAGCAGGGGCTCCCGAGCCCCAAGCAGGGGCCTGGCAGTCCTAATAAAAACTTATGTGTGCCTTAACTGACTAGAATTGAGCAAATGCTGATTAATCATTGCAAAACTAAGTTACTTGCTAACCTTTAACGGTTCATTTCTGACAGCTGCTTGATGTGTTGACACAATTCTTCCCAGACAGAAAAATGGCCCTGGGCAGTTGCTTCTGAAAAATGTGAAAAGATTACTAAGGGCCAGTCAAATAGGCTATGCATATCAAGAAACCAATGCTGTCAAGCATACTGCATCAGCCTTCGATAACCCGTGTTCTCATGGAGGAAGGGAAGAGAATAAGGGGTGACTTTGAAACGTCTAAAAGCAGGACCTGCAATGGCTGTCCAAAGCCACATGCCTGACGTTTCTGTATTGTTTTGCTGCAGCAACATAGATGAAAAGGAGTTACCCATCCTGGCACACCCTTAGTGCAGTGGGTCCAGTTGTTCAGGAAGAAATATAAAGGCCCTTACTCCGAGGCAAGAACAATTGGGGAAAGAGGGAAGGTGTCCTAGCAACTGACCTTTGGAAGCTGCCAGCGCTTGTGTGGAGGTAGGAGTGGATTAGCCCTCAGAAGACAAGAACCGCAGGCTGACTCTTGGATAGGTTCAGAGAACAAAAGAGGGAGCTGTAACATCTATACACATCACGGTGGTAAAGAGTGTTCTTTATCTGGCATGTTAAAGAACACCACAAGGTTCTGAAGCTCTAGTACACAAGGCAAAGGACAGTACTGTAGTAGTCACCACAGTCAAATTGCAAAGCCCTGTCTATAAATTCCTCAAGTGTAGTATAGCAAAGGAACCTCAATCGTTGATGCTGGTTCAGGGTTCTAATGCCTAAACTTGCACATAAATAAGGCCTCTAGTCTGAAATTCTCTGGTGCTTGTGGTGGTTGTGACAAACTTTGTTTCATTAATCTGGGCCTGTGTTTAAGAGTGCTTTGGTGGACTCCAGGACTTAGTGTGGGCAAGAAAAGAGAAAAGGAAAGGGGTTGTTACTGCTGCTCCACTCAGAGAAAGAACGTGGCATTAAACTGTTCTCCTGTTTAAGACTATGCTGCATCTTTACTATGATTCCAGCATTAAGGACACAAAAAGTGGTGAGGAATTGTCATCACCTAAGGAGATGGGGGTGGTTGTTAGCATGTTATACTAGGGCTGGGGAGACCCAGTTTCAAATTCCTACTCTGTCAAAGTTCAGTGAGTCTCTCTCAGCATAGCCTACCTCACAGGTTTGTCATACGAAGAAAATGGGGGAAGAGAGAACCCTGCACAGTACCCTGAGCACCTTGAAGGAAAGGAAGGATAAAAATATTATACAACCTAAATGTAGGCAATGCCAAAGGTTCAAATGATTTTCTATTGATTATTGCTGTTTTACAGGAATCTTTGGGGGGGAAATATTTAGGATCCCTGGTGGAGTTGGTGAGCAGTTTAAATCACTAAACACTGTTATAAAAGCAGGTGGTTTAAATCATTTTTAATTGACATGTTCCAGCCCTTGTTTCAAAGAAAAGCTAATTATAATTGGGAGCTACGTACACGTGTTTCTCAGTTAATTTAGCCAACTTTTCATTATTTATGGTGGAATCTTCTTGCTTCAAAGAGAATTAGAAGATGTTTTTAAAAGTGCCAAATAGAGGTGAAAAGTTTATTGCAGTGGTTTGTGAGTTTTAGCAACTTTAAATAAGGGAAACCCAGATTATGTTTACTCTTTAAGTTTGGGATATTGTACTATTGGAGTCTATAAGGAATATCTATATATATTTGCCTTTTTAGCTTATTATTTTAAAGAAGAAAAGACTCTGTTTGCATTTTTAACTGGAATAACAGAAAGCTCTATTTAATTAATTGAATAGGTGTAATGACAGTGTAATGTGTAAGGTGTAATGCAGGGGAGACACCTTGATCACGAAGGAGATTTTCCCAGGGTGAGGCTCATCCATTGCACTGCGGGTGTGCTGACCCCTGCGATTTCCTCAAATGCGGGAAACTCGACTTCATAATTATTCCCGCATTTGGGGAAATCGCAGGGGTCAGCACACCCGCAGTGCAATGGATGAGCCTCACCCTGGGAAAACCTCCTTTATGATCAAGGTGTCTCCCCTGCCAGGTAAGTTGATTGAAGGTCAAAGAAGACGGGGACAGCAAAGGATGAGATGGTTAGACAGTGTCATAGATGCAACGAATATGAAATTGAGCAAACTTCAGAGGACAGCGGAAAACAGGAAGGCCTGACGTGATCTGGTCCATGGGGTCGCGAAGTGTTGGACTCGACTGTGCGACTGAACAACAACAACAATGCCAGTGAAAGGAGTTTTAATTGGAGAGCTTGCACCATTACCAATGTTGAGATTTATTGTTCCATCCTTTACTTCAAAGAGTAGAGCCTAATTGGGGTGAACAAAAGGATACTGTAACAGAGAGAAATCACTTCTCTTGATCTAATTGTTTGTTTTTAGAACTTTATGTTATGTTTAAGGCTGAATAGGTATACGATATTTGTAAAAGCAACTATCCTTTATTAATTTTAAGCTCTGCTATAGAAAGTTATTAAGCTTATGGATAAAGTGTTTCTGTAAAAGAGAAAAGTAGTTATGTTGAAAGAATTAACGAGAAATGTTCGGGAAAACAAAGTAATCAATCATGCACACCTGCTAATTATCTGTGCTTTTAAGTTTTAAGGAGTATCAAACTGCTAACAGGCAGATGATGTCACAGAGACAAATCATGCACACCTGCCAAAAGCCAATTAACAAGTGCAGTATTTGTATTGTAAAAGAGGACCCTTTGCTGGCTAGAATGAGCTATGTATTTTACAAATTAAAAGCTTCAATCTAAATAAAGAAGCTTTATAGGATAACCAAAAATATTCTATAAAATTCCCTGATGAACCAAAAATGAATAATAATGTGTAATTCGATGTATCTACAGAAGCTTTATGACATAGGCCACTTTATAGTATTAGAAAAGTGTACATATAAGAGTAATTGTGAAAACAGTGCTATAATATTGTATTTTCCCAGAAATTCAATATATCCATGTATTCTTTAATAGAGATAGATCACAAAATACCAGTAAAGGTGTTTTTGTAACATATATGCCTGTATAAATATAAGAAAACCAATTTTGTAACAGAACTGACAGAGTTTCATACTGAAAACGAACTCAGCCTGAGAGTTCATTCAAAGGTGAAAAGAGTCTGGGAGTATGGCCAAAAAAAGTAAACAAGAAGATCAATCAAATATAATGAGCACTGCACCTGCACTGTGGGAGTTGAGACGCAGCTAAGTAACATCCTGTGTGTCAAATATGTGATTGATGACTGGCCAGACAAAGAAAACTGAACTGAACATGTCTAAGTGATGTCAGTTATGATGTAAAGTGAGGAGGAGCAAGAAGAGTATATAAGTCTGCTTTCTGTATTTGCTCATTGAACACCCACACTGAATTTTAGCTCTGAGGTGCTCCTTATTCGAATTAAAATTATTTTGTTACCCTTTACTGCCTGGATGATTGTTTTAACTGTGTGGTGTATCAGCTAGCCACAAAAGTCAAAGAATTTTAGTGCCCTCAGGGCATTAGCAACATAAAGATAGGTGGCTGAATACAGTTACACTTATTTAATTGTACTGACTAGTGCTCGTTCATGTATTTGAAGGGTTGCCAACTCCAGGTTCAGAAATCTCTGGAGATTTGAGGGTGGAGCCTGGGAGCCTGGGGTTTAGGGAGGGGAGGGACTTTGATAGAGTACAATGCCATGCAGTTCAGGTTGCGAGGTACCCACTGGCAACCGGTGGGGGATGGGGGGGTAGGACTGTCAGATCCAGGTTGGGAAACTCCTGGAGATTTGGGGGTGGAACCTGGGAAGGACAGGGACCTCAGTGGGGTACAATGCCCATAGAGTCCACCCTCCAAAGCATCCATTTTCTCCAGATGAACTTATCTCTGTAGTCTGGAGAAGAGCTGTAATTCTGGGGGATCTCCAGGTCCCACCTGGAGGCTGGCAACCCTACATGTAGTACACCTTCCAAAGAAGCCATTTTCTCTAGGAGAATAAATATTTTAAATAAATAAAAACTATATCTTCTCCACAAAGAAAAGGGATAAAGACTTATACAAAAGCATATCAAAGGTGACAATTTAGCGAGAACCTTGAATACCATTTAGGGGTTAGATCCTCACAAATCCCACCAATCTGTCATGGTTATGTCTCTGGTGTTAATATTAACCTGACCAAAAATCAGCATGTTTCTAGAAATTCTCACTCATTTTATTTTTTTCAACCGAAATTAATGAAGAATCCCCATTTCCATTACCCCTCTTAAATGATGTACCACCCATTCAGCCTTCTTGATAGAATTGCCAGACTCTGTGTGGCACCTGGAGATATCCCGCTATCACAGTTGATCTCCAGGTGACCAAAATCAGTTCCCCTGGAATAAATGGCTATTTCGGAGGGTGGAATCCAGGGCTTTTTTTGTAGAAAAAGCCCAGCAGGAACTCATTAGCATAATAGACCACACCCAATAGCAGAAACTCATTAGCATATTATGCTACACCCTTGACAGTGCCACTCATTAGCATATTAGGCCACACCCCATGCCTTTCCTTGGCTTGCCTGGGTTCCCCGCGGCTGTGGGGAGCCCAGGCAAACCCCCCTTGGAGGGGAGGGGTGGCAGTTTAAACTGCCTTCTCTTGGCTTGCCTGGGTGCCCCGTGGCTGCAGGGGAGGGACTTCAGCATCCATGATCCTTAATCCTAAATTTTACAGAACATTTTGTGTAGCTCTGATAGGGACACAGATTTTCTTGTTTAGGATCCTTGTGAGTGAAAGAACCATGATTTAAATATATATATTGTTATATGATACTGAAGGCTCTGAGTTTTGTGAAGGCAGAAGCAAGATGTCTGCAGGCAGACCCATCTCACACACCCCCTCCCCAGGCTGGTTCTTTGTTTTTTCGGTTTTACTTTTGGCATTGAGATCAAGCAAGTTTTACGGCTCAAGGCCCCAAATCCCTTCTGTAAATATTTCAACATTGTTCATTTTGAATACGTATAGATAAAAATCCTCCTCTCAAAGGATTCTAAAAGCCCTTTGCTGTTGTTCAAGCAGCATCTGTAGCAGTAGACCTTCCCTCCCACATCTGGCAAGAATGATCAGAAGGTGTATGCATAATGCAGAAGGCAGTGTTGCATTTGGGACACTGATTTCTAGATGGGGCTTCCCCCCCCCCTTTCCTTTTTTTTTTTTAACAATCAAAGATTCTACAGGTGCCTGCGCAGAATTGAAGTCAGAAACCACAAGGGAATCTGCTAGCCAGATGTGCTGGCTTACGGTTTTTGAAAACGCACAGAAGGACATTCCAATCAACGCAGATTAAAACTTTGCTGATTGTTCATACTTAAAAATGTTGCAGTTATTCAAGAAACAACTTTACTAATATCTCACACTTCTGTTCCTTAAAATTTTATTCTCTATCCTCTGAAACAGAGACTGGAGCCAATGTGGTGTAATGGTTAGCGTGTTGGACTGCAGCAGGGGTGGCCAAACTGCAGCTCAGGAGCCACATGTGGCTCTTTCACAGAGTCTAATTTAATGTTCATAAAAAGCAAATGTGCATATATTTTTATAATAAAAACATGTGTGTAATATTTGTTTATGTCTTGCGGCTCTCAAACATCTGACGTTTATTCTGTGTGGCTGTTACGTTAAGCAAGTTTGGTCACCCCTGGACTACAGTCTGGGAGACCCAGGTTCAAATCCCCAATCTGCTGTGGAAGCTTGCTGGATTACCTTGGACCAGCCACACGCTCTCAGCCTAACCTACCTCACAGGGTTGTTGTGAGGATAAAATGGGGCAGAGGAGAATGATGCAAGCCACTTTGGGTCCCCATTGGGGAGAAAGGCGGGTTATAAATGAAATAAATAAATAAATAGGCTGTGTATTCTGGATGTATAAAACACAGTAAACTGGGCTTGGTTTGTCATCTACTGTAGGGCTAATTTTCAGTGCCAAGTGCAGGGGTCCACATACACACCAAGAGTATAGAAGTTTAGACCAGGGTTCTGTTTTTTTTTTTTTTAAATAATAATTTTATTGGATTTCCCATCAAGTTTACATACACATCAATTACAAATTTACAAAGACATCACTCTCAATAATACTAAAATATACAGTTCCAACTATAGCAGATCACCACATAGGTCATATATATCTTATATATCATTTGGTGCATTAGTAATTATTTCACCATAAATGTAATGAATCTATAATATCAGGGATTTCTTTCTGTTGCATCAAATACTGTAATATAGGAGACCACGTCACAGAAAAATTAGATCGTGTTCTTTGAGAGCAGGAATCATTAACACTCTTTGTAATTTTTGCCATTACATACATATTCCATAGCTTAGCATGCCAGTTCTGTTTATTTGGTCTCTGTTTACTTTTCCACTTTAGAGCAACAGCATTTTTTGCCGCTGCTAAAATAATAGTAGACCAGGGTTCTGATCCCTGTGTTTGCAGGTTCAGATCTTGCCTCTGCTTGTGAACCCACAAGGTGACCTTAGGCAAGACGCATGCTCAAAGCCTACCATCAACAATATGGGGAACAGGAGGCTGCTTTGCTTTAGGGGGCTGTTGTCAGGATAATTGTGGTAATGCATGGAGAGTTGCCTTCTGCCTGGGAAGAGAGAGAAAAAATGCCCTGTTGCTTTAATGTAGGCTTAATGGGATGCTATTTATCAGGTGAAGTTATTTACTTCCATACCATGGAAAGCTTCTGCTGCCAATTTCTATATATTAAGATAGGAGTGTGCATTTGGATTTTCCTGGTCCAAAATCACCCCTGAAATTCCATGTTTTGTTTTGGCTTAGGAGTATCCAAAACAACCCCAAACACTCACAAAATCTGGGGAGTGATGAAAATTTATCTCTCAGAATTTCAGGAGTGTTTCAGGTGGGGCACAGCCTCCCTCTCCTTCTTCCCTTGCATCTCCAGCTGCCTCTGGGGGCAGCACTAACAATTTCAATAAAGGCCTGGGTCACACGGGCAGGAAAATGCGGGGGGAAGCGTGGCTGTTTGCCCCGGGGCAAAATAACGCGTGGTTGGGCCAGCAGACATACCGTGGAGGTCCCATGGAGGTCCCATGGAAGTCCCGTGGTAGGGGGGAAGTGCCAAGCACACTACAATCCTGCACCGCAGCAAAGAAGCGGCGCGGCGCAGCAAACGGGTGGTTTTTTTCCGGACACCAAAGTGTGTGCATGCCCCATTGGGTGTTTGTGCACATCCCATGGACAGTTGAAAAAAAAACCCCTTTATACGAGGGGGCATGGGCGGGCGCTGGAACTACCACCGGAAACACGATTAGACGCCCGCCCTTGCCCCGCGGTTACCGGAAACTAGTACCTCCAAGGTACTAGTCTTTAACCGCGCATCTTCGGCAGGAAGCCTCGGGTTCGCCACGGGAGCTCTACGCTTCCCAGATGTGGCAGTGAGATCGCGCCCGGAAAATCTGCCTATCATCCGTCCCTCTAGCGTGCCTAATGCTCCGTGTGACCGCAGCCTTAATTGCTTTTTTAAAAAAAATAGGCACTGGACTCAAACTTTGTCCTGCTGCTTCAGACCAACACGGCCACCCACCTGAATCAAACTTTGTTCTGGTTCACTTTAAAAAGCAAACCATCTCATGCCTGTCAGTACAGGCTGGGTGTGCTATACTCAGGTATTACCCCCTTGATACAGTTTTCTCTTTTAATTTCCCACTGGAAACGCTGGTACAGTGAAGGTAAGTGGGAAATAGCTCCTGGCTCCGCGTTGGGATGTCATCACAGTACGGCTGCCGCGCAGTGTGATGACATCACTACTGGTGACATCACGGCATCAGTAGTGTCCCCATGGGATGCTGCTGTTTGGGGGTGGGGCTTCTCCCACCGGCCAGCTGGCCAGTGATGCCCTCAAAACTGGGGAAGCCCCTGGCTCGACCAGGGAGATGGCAACCCTATTGTGGAATAGAAAAATCCTTTGGTGTGATGTCTGTCCTCCAGGAAATTTGTCATAGCTGTGTAGCAGGGTCTGGCTGTGCGAATGTGGAGCCAAGTGCAAGCCCTACATCACCACCCTTCTCCAACTGTGACACCTTAAACAGTCTGTTTGGGTCACTTGTGAGCTGGCACTGGTTGGCCTCCTTGGATGTCATCTGTCTACCAACAGGAGACTAAGAATGCCTTTAGCTGAAAATGTCCCATGACTGAATATACTTGTGGTTGAAAGTCGAGTCTGAAAAAGCAGTGAGGACAAACTGGTCAGTCTTAGCAGTGAAGTAGATGATAGTATCACCAGTAAGGTTGCCAACCTCCAGGTGGAACCTGGAGATCTCCTGCTGTTACAATTAATTTCCATATGACCACGATCAGTTCCCCTGGAAAAATGTCTGCTTTGGCGGGTGGACTCTATGGTTATTATACCACGCTGACAGCACTCCAGTCCCCAAACCCTGCCCTTTCCATGGTCCACCCCCAAAATCTCTAGGTATTTCCCAACCCAGAGCTGGCAATCCTAATTACCAGGGACAACATTCTTGAAATCTGGTAATTCTTCATTATTGGCATACAGAGTTTATGCATCCATGGTTATGATCAACGCCATTGGTTTCTTCTCAAGACATCTATTTGTTGTTGGTTTTTTGCCATCAAGTAGGGTTCTGCAAATAACTGGGCAGTGGGCATTTTAGTGGCATAAGACCTGATCTCTACAGAACCTGACACACTTGTTATGAGAGAAGCTTGCTTAAAATATACATTAAATTTCCTGAAATCTACACAGGACCACCACACAGAAGGCAGAAAACATAAACTCTCACTGAGAGTTGCCAACCTCCAGGTGGGGCCTGGAGACCTCCCAGAATTACAACTGATCTCCAGACTACAGAGGTCAGTTTCGTTCAATGTCTGCTTTGGAGCATGAATTCCAGGGCATTATACACTGCAGACGTGTCTCCCCTCCTCCCACCCCACTCTCTCCAGGCTCCACCCCCAAATCTCAACCCAGAGTTAACCACCCTACACCTTTCTGTAGCAAAGATGTACAACCTGTTCTAGGAAAGGTCAGCAAGGAATCTTTTGCATCTCCTGGTACCTGTTCAGGACTCTTTGGTGTAGTGGTTAAGTGCATGGACTCTAATCTGGGAGAACTGGGTTTGATTCCCCACTCCTCCCCTTGCACCTGGCTGGATGACCCTGGGCAAGCCGTAGCTCTGATAAGAACTGTTCTTGAAAAAGAGCAGTTTCTGTCAAGAGCTCTCTCAGCCCCACCTACCTCACAGGGTGTCTGTTGTGGGGAGGGGGAGGGAAAGTAGTTTGTAAGCCGCTCTGAGACACCTTTGGGTAGTGAAGGGCGGGGGATAAATCCAATCTCTTCTTCTTCTTCTTCTTCTTTAGGCACTGTGACCTGTTTCTGTTTGGGTTCCTATCAAATTATAAACAAAAATGGGTGCCTGATGCATGTGGAATAGAGTTTTTAGGAGCTCAGATTCTTGGTTAGGCCTCTCTCTCCCTTAACATCTTAGTCACACTTTATTCACCCCCCTCACAGCAAAGCACAGATATGGAATTCTTCTCTCGCAGAAGAATTTATTTTCTTATATTAATCTGTCAAGCCAGCCGCCTCCTTTCAGTGACACACAGACTTAGCCAGGCAACCTCTAGATGGCCCCTGAGGCTTCCTTTGCCAATTGGAAATACACATCGGCTCTGTTACCTTGGGCAGATTTAATGTGACGGTTATTTTTCTGAGCCACAGAGATAACATACCAAGAAGTATTTAACATGTGCAGCAAAAACAAGCCGTGCACTGTGTGCGCCTATTTTGTTGTGAAGATTCCAATGAAATATGAAACCCAGTTTATCGGGGGAGAGGGAGAAAGAGCAAGAAAATACGCTCACTTACTCATATCTAGTAAATATCCCAGCGGTTACTTCCCCTGGTGCAAAATCCATAATTCATTGTGTGTGTGTGTGTTTTAAAGCTAAGGCATTCAAATTATAACCCAGGATCATGTATCACTTAAATGTGCAAAGAATAAACACCACTGTGCATTCCACTTACAGAGAGAGCTGAATGTTTTGCCTCAATAATTCATCAGGAGGTAGCGCTCTTAATTTTAAACTTCTTATAAACGAGAAGTAAATATTTTAAATACCATCAGCAGATTTATTTTACAGAAAGTCA
This sequence comes from Gekko japonicus, assembly GCF_001447785.1. Classification (NCBI taxonomy): domain Eukaryota; kingdom Metazoa; phylum Chordata; class Lepidosauria; order Squamata; family Gekkonidae; genus Gekko; species Gekko japonicus. The sequence goes on along the minus strand of NW_015174327.1, from coordinate 30,588 downwards.
GGACTGTTATCCTTTATATAACTTAGTTATGAAAGGATACTTTGCCAAGTGTTGGGAAAGATCTCTGGGATTTATCTGCACTAGAGATGGTAAGTATTCCCATCAACAATAAGAATATTAGTGATAAGCAAAAGCCATCCATCATTGTCATTAGAGAACACATAAATAACAGCAAATTAACCCTGGGAATATCCTCTACCATGTTTCAATGAAAATCGTCTTATTTGTTTACCAGATTTTCTCCCCAGTAGGGACACAAAGCAGCTTACAACATCAGTTTCCCCGCCTCTATTTTATCTTCACAACAGCTCCTAAGGTTGCCAGCTCTGGGTCTGGAAATACATAGAGATTTGAGGGTGGATCCTGAGAGAGTGAGATTTAGGGAAGGAAGGTATGACAGACCCCTGCTGCTGCTTCTTTACTGTGAGGCAGATTTTCCCACCAAAATGCTGTTCCCCACTCTGACTGAGCAGGCCTTTAGTAGCATATTTTGATAATAGAATTATAAGTTTCTGCGTGTCCCACTCTGTGACAGAGAAGTTATTTGGCTTTTGCCCAGGCCAGAGATTTATTGTAGCTAAGCAAGAGCCCTCTTATAAATCCCTTTTGGAAACGCACTTGACACGAAGTAAAGTTCAAACAGAAGTGTTGATTTTATTGAACAGGCCCAGTTGGGTTAGGAATAGGCAGGGGATGAGAAGCTGAGGAAAACTGCGTTGTTTATACAAATTATAATATTTTGAACAGGCAACAGAGTATAGTTGAAGCTTATTTTCTTAAAAACTCAGTTTTTGACTGCAAGAGAATTGTTTGTCTTGGAGATTTCTTTCAGCAACAATGGCTGAGTTCAGACTGGCAATTTGCAGCGAGAGCCAGTCATGGCAAAAAAGCCCTGGAATAAACTGTTCCGGGTTTTCCCGGTCACACGGGGCCGACAGATCAAGGAGCATACCGGGAGGAGGCACGTGGGAGCATTCAGACTGCTGGCCCAGAGGTGCGGCTGTAAATGGCTTTTCCCTCTATGTGTGTATTGCACTGGCACCGCATCGGGCGGTAGAGCAGAGCACAGCCAATCCGGTCGCTGCTGCCTTATGCGTGGAAACACCCGGTGCACACTATAGAAGCGGGTTGCTCCCGGCTTTCCGGCTTCGCGTTCACACTTCCAGGAAGCGAATAACATGGGATAAAGGCGCTCTCCGGGATTTGCTACCACATTTTTCAGGTATCTTTTTAACATGGGAGCAAAGCAGAACAACATGGGTTGCCTACGGGTGGGGAACGCCAGGCAAATGTGCCTGTGTGAACGCCCCCTTTAATCTAATTGGGAAATGTCACTGAAACGTGGCTGTAGCGGGGCAAATTGCCAGTCTGAACTCAGCCAATGTGTCTTAATAAAGTTTAATAAAACTAGTACTTCCTTTATTTAAATACTTCCCTTGTGGGATTACAACTTTCCCTTTTGACTCTTAAGGAGTCTTAAGACCATTTCCCTTTTCACACAAACCAGGGGTCCCTTCTGAGTTTAACCCACTGAATAACTGGGTAAGAAATATCCTCCTCTTTCTAGGAGCGATAATCCTTTTCTGTTTGGCTAGACTGGCAGTTTCAACCTCCTTTCCAGTCTCTTCTGTCAAACCTAAACCTCAGTTCTGAAGACTGTGAATAAATGGAATTCAGCTAGGGCTGACATTTAGACTTTAAGTTCTGATTTCTGAACTTTTCCTTTAATGTGTTGGTACTCAGTAAGGGCAAGGAGCACTTCCCAAGTGAACTTGTCTGTTGCCCTCAGACTGAGGCTGATTTCGCACTAGAGCTGCCTCAATGTTGCGCTGCCATTTGCCCCAATACTATTGGTCAATTTCACACCTGAAGCTGCGGGGCTGCATGATTTCCTCCGCAGTTTCATTTACACTTGGCAACCCTAACTGCAGGGCATTCCTGGTGGTCCTGCCTTGCTTGCAACCGATGCAGGAAGAGCTGCTAAGAGGTTTTGTTTGGCTTTGCCTCCCTCCCTCTCACTCTCTTTCCTTGAATGAGGAGGGAGGAGGCTGCTGCCGCCACCACACTGCCCTTTCTTCCTCTCCTTGACTTGTGTCCTAGTTAGATGCGCTTTCCTTGAGGGTTGTGTGTGCATATAGGTGCTGGGGAAACTATGCCTGCATTTATTTGTGTGGAGGGGTGCAAGGAAATGGTGAAAAGTCTCATGATTTGGTGTTTGTGTATGTGTGCAGGAATAGATGTAATTCCTGACTGCATCTTTGGGGTGGGGGGGTACCTATTCAGCTTTCTCTTCCATTGCATGTTTGCTGACTAGGATGGTTGCCAAATTTTGTTGGTTGGCACACCGAGCTAGGAAAGAGATAAAGAAGGATAGATAGGCCTAGATTTTAATTTCTGATCTTAATATTAGTTTTACCATTTCTGTATTTTAAACTTTTTAGATTCCTATCTTAGATGTTATTATATAAATATTACTGTTCTTTTATCAGTTATTTATCTGCCTCATATTGTATTGATTGTTGGTCTATGACCGCAATAATAAAGGTGAGTGCATGTTTGGGTGATGGGAACAGGTGAGCTGGTGAGCTTCTTTCAGTAGCTTAAATGCATCTCACACTTAATTACATTAGCTCTGTGAATTACATTAGCACCCCCAGGTACCCCGGTGCCCCCTCTTCCCAAAATTCCTAGCTACGGGCCTGGGCATGAGGGGAGGGCAGGAGCCCCTCCTCCACCTGTGCCACCATCCTGATCTGGATTGGGCCTTTGCAGTGCTTTTACATGGAGTTGCCACCAGGGATTGCTGCTGCAATATGGCTGCCAGTCCCTATTGGGACTTGTATAAATCTAATATTTATTTTGGCCCCGAAGCAGCACACATTCCAGTCCACTAACATAAAAATGGTCTGAAAAAGAATTGGTTTCACACCTGAGTTTAAGACATAAGATCAGCTGGTGCTAGATCAAATCATTGGTCCATGTAGCCCAGCATCCTGTTTTATCCAGTAGCCAATTATATCCCCTCTGAAGGCCTACAAACAGAGCATTTCACAGTAGCCCCCAACACTGGTATTGAGACAGTGAATGCCTCTGAAATAGCCATTAATGAATCTAGCCTCCAATAATGTATCTAATCCCCTTTTAAAGTCAACAGAACTAGTGCATACCACTACATCCTGTGGCAGTGAATTCTACAAGTTAATAATCTTTGAGTGAAGAAATACTTAATTTTGGCTGTCCTAAACCTAATGTTCATCAACATCCCTGACCAAGTTCTGTGGGAGACGGAGAAAAAGCCCTCTCATTCCAGTTTTTCCCATACCATGCATAATATTATAAACCTTTATCATGCTCCCGTATAGTCATCTATTCTCAAAACTAAAAAATTTCAAACAGCCTCTGCTCATAGGAAAAGTGCTCCAACCTTTCATGCTGCAATCACACACACTAAATAATCCACTTCCAATGCATTTTCCAACTGGATTTTACTGTGTGAACTGGCAAAATCCAGTCGGAAAGTGGATTGAAAGTGGATTGTTTAGTGTGCATGTGAACGCAGCCTCAGTCATTTTAGTTGTCCTTCTCTGTTCCTTTCTCAACTCAATGATAATCCATTTTGAGACAAGCAGCCAGAACTGTACGCAGTTGGCCACATGTACATATGTGGCCACACCACAGAAGGACATTACAATACTGGCTGATTCATTTTCTGTCCTTTTTCTAATAATCCCTAGAATGGATTTTTCATTATTCCTGTCAAGATTTGCACTGAGCTATCCCTCAAGACCTAAACATCTCTTTTCAGGTTAGTCACCACCAGTTCAGACTCCACTAGCGTATATTTAAAATGAGGACTTTTTGCCTCAATGAGCATCACTTCACAGTTACAAGGAGTCTCATTTGCCATACCATTGTATATTCACTTAGTTTGGCAAGATCCTTTTGGAGCCAAGTTAGCAGTTTTGGTTCTCACCATCCTAAATAATTTGGAGTCATCTGAAAACCTGGCTGCTTTGTTGTTTGCACCCAATTCCAAATCATTTATGAACAAATTAAATAGCCTTGGTTCCAGTACTGAACTTGCAGGGCTCCATTGCTTACTAAGGCCCACTGCCTTCTAGGGGTCCCATTCTTTAGTGGGGATGGGGCATCTCCCACTCCCCACTCCCACTGTCATTGCCCCTCTGAGCAGCAGAGGGAGAAAAAAATGTTACACTGACCGTGTTGAATGTGGCAACAAGTTATTGTAAAACAACTGGAAGTGACATGGGTCAGCTCTAGGAATTGCTGGGAACTCTGTGGCTTTACCACTGAGTTACTGGCAATTCCTAGCACTACTTATGTCACTTGCTGTTTTTTATTAGAAGTGACATGATGCTTCATCCGGTGTCACAACCCCTTATATGCACATCCACAACCTTCCTACCAGCACTGCCTGGTAACCCTACTCCCTTCTGAGAATTGTCCATTTACTCCTGCTCTCTGCTCTTTTAGCATAACTAGTTTCTAGTCCCTGAGAAGAGATGACCTATTATTTCCTCCCAACTTAGTTCTCAGCTCTTTCCCCTGGAGCACCCCATTTTATCCATTCAACAACCCTCTGGAAAGAGAGTGATTGGCCCATATTGAGAACTTCATGGCAGCCCAAAGAAGGATTTGAGCCGCAGTCTCAGTCCAGTTCTCTGACCATTACATTGTATAGCAGCTCGTGATACCGCACCTTCTTTTGAGTAAACTATGAACTTCATGTGTCACAGGAAAAATTGCTTCCCTTTCAGTCCCTTGCTGAAGAAATAATTAGTTTGAAACCAAAATTTATAAACAAATAAGAAATTCCTGCCTGGAAATCATCAATCTGAAGTAAGAAAGGGGGAGAAGGAAAGAAAAAAAAGCTTGCAGCTAACATTTGCATGATGTTTTGCCAGCGGCAGAATGAAGCAGTACAGAGATTTCAATTATACATTGAGGGCCCAGTTCCTGAGCCTCAACCAAATAATTTAAACATTAATAAGGACTAACATAGTGAAGAAAGGATTCATTGCAGAGTTTCTGTTTCCTCAAAAAGGATAATATCTTTGTATTTTTTTAAAAAACACCTCTCAAATATTTATGTAATGTATTTTGGGAATGACTGGTCATCAGCTGAGGTTTATGGTAACTGAAAGATTTGATACTGTCTTTTTTCCCAGAGAAATTGTGCTTCAACTGCAATATATCAATCCAAACTTCAGTTGTCACAAACATTTGCAGGTTTCAGAGTTCAGGGTGAAGTCTACAGCATTCACCTCTCAAAAACTTTGAGTGACAGTGCAGTCCTGAGAAGAGGTTATACCCTTCTAAGTCCATAGAAGTCAATGGGCTTAGAAGAGTGTAACTCTGTTTAGGATTGCACTGTGAGAAAACAGGGCACACCAGTTCATTGGTGGCGCCCAGACACACTTTATTGTATAGACTGATCACTTGGGCAGTGAGCAGCTTTAATATATTTTTTTCCTATCTAAGCCAGATATACCCCACTTTTTTATTAACAGACTCCACCAGGTTTTATATATTGGGGATCATACTTGAGAATGAATACTGCATTGGTCTCTTTATCAGAGCACAAGTAGTTAACTAGACATTAAACTATTAAAGGTACTATAACACCTACTGACTGTATGCTCTCAATCAAGGTCAGGTGATTACGTGCAACATTTATGGCCTGATCCTTACCCAAAAGTAAGCCACATTGTATTCAAGGGATTTATTTTCAAGTAAGATGGACCATATGGAAGGGCATATGTTTAGTGCAAGCCTGAACTCTCCCTAGAAGCTAAAATGACTAAAGTGAGGCTATCATACTCTGGTTCACTTTGTTGCCAATACGCTAAAGGTGCTTCAGGTTCTTTGACTTATGTGGCTAGCCAATAAACCACACAGTGAAAACAATCACCCAGGCAGTAAAGGGTAAATAAAAAGTATTTATTTGAATAAAGGAACTTCCCTACAGCTTAATTCAGCCTGGGAAGTTCAACGAGGGAATACAAAACACAGACTTATATACTCTTCTTGCTCCTTCTCACTTTACATCATCACTGACATCACGTAGACATACTCAGTTCAGTTCTCTTTGTTCTGTCAGGCATCAATCTCATCTTTGGCACACAAAATGGTACCTGGCAGAGTTTCTTACTCCTACAACACAGGTGAAACTCATTATGTCTGATTTATAGCTTTGTTTACAACTCCCAGTCTTCTGTTACCTTTGACTGAATCTTTTCAGGCTGGGTTCACTCTTAGTACAACTTTGTCAATTCAGTTATAACATTCTATAAACTTAATTCTTTAGTTCATACATATAAAGGTATCTTAAAGCATTTTAAAAACTTTTTTTCTCTTACAAATATACAAAACATAAAAAACATTTTCACACTGATGTTCTAAAGCATTAAAATCTTTACATAAGTTCTTTTAGTGTTTCAAATCACTTTATAGCATTAAACTCCCATAGACATCTTCTTCTTCTTTTTTTTTAAAGAATTTATTTATACTTTTTCCAACAAACAAACAAACAAAAAATAAAAATCCAAGTACATTCCCATTGTACAAATCAGTTTCGGAGTGTTCATTCTACATTTTTTTCAAACCATTTATACACTTTAAACCATCTTTTCTTATAAGCGTTATCATCTCTCTCTGCTAATATCATATTTAATCTGTCCATTTCTGCTATTTCGAATATTTTTTCCATTATTTCTTCTTTTTTAGGTAGTAAATCTGATTTCCATTTTTTCGCTATCAGAATTCTGCTTAACGTGAGGATATATAACACAATACATTTATCATCTCTATTTACTATATCTGGCAAGATATTAAGCAAGTAACTTTCCGGTTTAAGCTGCAGATCTATTCCTACAATTTCTTTTATCAAATATTTTACCATTTTCCAAAATTTTACTATTTTGTCACACCTCCACCAGATATGATAGTATGTTCCTACGTTATTATTACATCTCCAGCATGTATCCGAGACATTTTTATAACATTTTGTTATTTTATCCGGTGACCAGTGCCACCTGTAAAACATTTTTAGGATATTCTCTTTGTATGGTGTGGCTCTTACTAATTTTTTCGTTTCCCACATTTTTTCCCATTCTTGCGTTTTTATTGTGTAGCCTACATTTTGTTCCCAGATTTTCATGCAGGGTTTTATCGTTAAATCTTCCATACTTTCCTTCTGAAAAAGTTTGTATAGCTTTTGTATTTGTTTATCTGCCGAGGACAACCAAATCTTGTCTAGTTCTAACATTGAGTCATTAAATTTTGTTTTTTTGTCCTTAGCAAATCTTGATTGTATTATTGTTCTCTCCCAACTTGTCAAGTTTATATTCATTTCTTGTAGGTTCTCTAATGTTTTTAATTCTTTTTCTTTGGTTAATAACTTTTCATAGGTTGCTTTTTTTCCCTCTGTTAGTAAAGCTGGCAATATAAAGGCTTCGAGTGGTGACACCCACATTGGTACTTCTTTGTACATTTTTTCTTTAATTTTCTTCCAAATCTTAATCAATGCCCCTCTTATAATATGGTTATTGAAGTTTTTATGCACTTTTTCCTTATCGTACCAAATGTAGGCGTGCCAACCCATATACAGATCATGGCCCTCTAGTTGTAGTAGTTTTTTATCTTCTAAGAGTATCCATTCCCGTATCCATCCCATTGCTGCTGCTTGATAGTAAATCTTCCAGTCTGGCATACCGCATCCTCCTCTTTCTTTTCTATCTTTCAAAAATTTCCATCTTATTCGCGCTTTTTTACCTTGCCATACGAATCTTCTTGTCATGCGATCTAGTTCTTCAAAAAAGTTTTCATTTTTCAAGACCGGGATACATTGCGCAAAGAATAAAAATCTCGGGAGGATGCTCATTTTGATAGTAGCTATTCTTCCCAACAATGAGATGTGTAGATCTTGCCATTTTTCAAGATCTTTCTTGATCTCCTCTAGAAGTACTTTGTAGTTATTATCATAGAGGTTCAGATTGTTATTTGTAATGTTAATGCCTAGATATTTTACCTTTTTTACCACTTCTATATTGGATATCCGGTACAGGTTTTCTACCTCTGTTTTATTACAATTTTTTGTTATTATTTTCGTCTTTCCTAAATTTATTTTGAGACCTGCTTTTTCCCCATATATTTTTATAGTATTGAGTAAATGTCCAATCGAAGTTTTGGGGTCCTCCAGAATAAACACCAGATCATCCGCAAATGCTAGAAGTTTATATTGTTCACCTTTTATCTTGAGACCTGTTATTTCTATGTTATCCCTCACCATGTCATTTAAAGTTTCAATACCGAATATGAATAGTAAAGGAGAGAGTGGGCAGCCTTGTCTTGTTCCCTTCTGTATCGGAACATTTTGTGTTAAATCTCCATTCACAATTATCCTTGCCCATTGTTCTTTATATATGGCATTTATCAAAGTCTGGAAATTGTCGCCACACTCCCATTGCTTTAACTTGTTTTTCAAGAAGTCCCAGTTTACGTTGTCAAATGCTTTTTCTGCATCTAGAAAAACCATTGCCATTTGACTTCCTGGGTGTTGTTCATAATACTCTATTATATCCACTATTATTCTCAAATTGTTCTTTATTTGACGTTTTGGTAGGAATCCTGATTGGTCTCTGTTTATTACTTGTGTTAGTACTTTTTTTAACCTTGATGCTAATATTGTTGCAAAGATCTTGTAATCCACGTTTAGGAGTGATATAGGCCTATAGTTTTTTATCTCATTTACTTCTGTCTTTGGTTTGGGAATTAAAGATATTAATGCTTCATTCCATGATGTGGGTAAATCTCCTGTTTTCATCGCATTTTGGATCATATCTTTAAATATTGGGTTTATTTCATGCTCTAATTTTTGATAAACTTCTGCCGGAATGCCATCTGGTCCTGGAGTTTTCTTCTTCTTTTGTTTTTTAATCGCCTCTACAATATCACAGGTTGTGAATGGTTCATTTAGAATTTTTCTTTGTTCTTCGTTGAATTTCTTTGTATTATGATTTTCAAGGAATTCTTTAATTTCCTTCTTGTCTGTCGCTGATTGGCTATAAAGTTTTTTATAGAAGTCTTCGACAATATTTTTCAGATCTTGGTGATTGTGTTTTATTTCTTGGTTTACATTCTTTAAACTCGCGATAGTTCTTTTTTCTTTCTCTTTCCTAAGTTTGTAGGCTAACCAGCGTGTTGGTTTGTTCGCGTTCTCAAAATAATACGCTTTGGTATATTCAATTTGGTTAGCTATTTCCTGTGTTAATATTAAGTTTATTTGGTGTTGGATGTGTTTTATCTTAATTTTTGTTTCCTCCACAACTCCTTTGGTTTTCCCTTTTGCTTCTTCCACTTTCAGCTCTTTTGTCAGTTTTTTGAGATTTTCACGTTTTAGCTTTCCTTTCCATGCTTGGTATCTTATAAATATGCCTCTCACGACTGCTTTCAGAGTGTCCCAAATGATAGATAACGGCATATTTTCTGTTCTATTAGTATTTATAAATTCCTTTATTTCTTTCTTGATTTCTCTTACAAATTTTTTATCTCTTAGCATTTCAGTATTTAATCTCCATCTTGGTTTTTTTTGTGGTTCCTGTAGTGTTAACCACATTGGGTTATGATCTGCAACTGTGTTAGGGAGCATTTCGGTTTCTAGCACATCCTTCGCCATACCTATAGTTATCCACACCATGTCAATTCTAGACCACGAGTCATGTCTTGCAGAAAAGTAGGTGTAATCCCTTTTTCCTGGGTTCCTTGTCCTCCATATATCTATCATGCTTAATTCTTCTGCTGTTAATAAGAAAGTCTTTGGAAGTGTTACTCCTGCTTTAAGCGTTTTTCTGGTTTTCTTTCTATCTTCTCTGGGATCAAAGACACCATTAAAGTCTCCTGCAATACATATCTCTTCGGGATTATCTTTGGTTAAGACCTCCTTTAATTCTTTAAAGAAATTTTCTTGATTCTGATTTGGTGCGTATATGTTTGCAATCCATGTAGTTCTTCCATTTCTATTTATCTTTATAACTATTATTCTACCATCTTTAGACTTATAAATTAATTCCGGGAGTAGCTTTCCTTTTGCATAAATTACCACTCCCCTTTTTTTGACTTTATCAGATGCTATAAACGGAATACCTAATTTTTTATATTCTAAATATTTTGTATGGTCTTCCTTTATGTGTGTTTCTTGTAAACACGTAATGTCGGAGCGCATTTTACTAATTTGATATAGCACTCTTCTTCTTTTTTGTGGGCAATTTAATCCATTTACGTTTATAGATATTAGGTTTAATTTTCCCGCCATCTTATTTCTTGTCTTTTGCAACTATTTTTTTTATTTGGAGTCTTGTACGTATTTGTGACTCCCATAGACATCTTCAATTCACTTTTTAGATTTCATTTTGGTCCTCTAAAATATTTTCTACAATTATTTTAAAGAATTTTAACACATTTATGAAGCTGCTTCTAATATAAATTGAAGTTTATACTTTATAAAACACATCGCTTCACTCAGCCTGTAGATGTGGGAGGGGCCAAAACAAAGCCCCCTGCCACTAGCCCTCTCTATGGGAGGTCCAGCGGAACCCCCCATAAACTGGGAGGCTCAAAAAAAGTGAAAAAGAAATCAGGCGGTTTGGGCATGTCCCAAGAGCCGCCCGTCGCTGCGCCGTCAACAATGTTATTTTTTTTACATCCCTCTAAGGGGAGTTTTTTATTGGTTTTTTACATCACTACAAACTACAACTGAAAATAAGGGAGGGGAAACTACTTCTAAGGAGAAAGAAAAGAAACCCACTATTGACTAAAACCCCAAGAGTAGGAGATCAATACATTAGCCTGGACTGGAGCCTGGATTGGAGACTACACAGAGAGCACAAGAGAGAAAGAGAGGAACAGGAACCAGGAGTTCTGGCAGAATGGAGAACCACTCTGACAAGGATGAAAAGAAGCCACCTGGGAGATAAAAGGAAGAGTGTCTGCTCCAAGTTCAGGCACAGGAGGCAGGGAATGATAATCTAATGTCTTCTTTATCAAACTCTTTCCTTCAAGGAGCTCAGGGAGGCATACATTTTAACCTCACAAAAATTCTGCAAGGAATGTTGGGCTAAGAGTGTGTGACTGTCCCAGAGTTCACCAAGCAAGCTTCTGTGGCAGAGTACGGATTTATACCCAGCTCAGCAGTCTGACCACTATGTCTTGCTAGGCCAAAACATCGCTTACTGTTGACTTTAAACAACTTTGATATTGAAGCAACTAAAACATCATGCACAGCAGTCCCTAGGCCCTCGTTCTAGAACTAGGGTTCCATCATGCTCTGATGGCAAGGCTGCAAGCTACCAGGTCCTTAATACAGGGTAAATTATAAATTCTCCCACTCTGTGATCCCTCTGCTCCGCCCTTTTCTGCATTATGTAATTGCTCTACGTGCTGCCACTGTTATACCTGGATAGCCCAAGCTAGCCTGATCTCATCAGATCTTGAGAGCTAAGCAGGGTCAGTCCTGAGAAATATTTGGATGGGAGACCTCCAAGGAATACCAGGGTCAGGATATGGAGGGAGAGAATGGCAAATCTCCTCTGAACGTCTCCTGCCTTGAAAACCCTACGGTGTCACCTTAAGTCAGCTGTGGCTTAACGGCACTTTCTGCCACCTGGCAGTAGTATCCAGGATGATGGACCAGAGCGAGGTACTGGCTCAGCTTCTAATGCTAACTCAACATTGCAACTGTACCCTGTCAAATACACTTGATTGACAGCTCAGTGGCTTGTAGGATGCAGTTCTTACTCAATACATTAGCTTATTTCAATATTATTCTAAAATGCTAGTAATACATTGAACCTAGTTAGTTATGCTAAGTTATCTATCTTTCAACCATCCATTTATCTGTTAAATGAAACCATCAGAGCATCCCAAAGTTACTTCTAAATTTTCAGGCACAATTCAGAGTCCTTCAGCCTTCACTTTCTCTTATCTTTTCTCATCCTCAATTTATATGGACTTTTGGGGGCTGCTGCCCCCTTTTCAGAGAGAGAGTCCTCGTCAGAAGACACCAAGCCCAACTTGCCATCCGATTTGCTTTCTTCTACTTCCTTCTTGTCCTCTGCTGGTTCCCCCAGCTGTGTTCTCAGGAACTCGCGTGCTTTAAGAACAGAGTCAATATTTTCTTTTTTATCATGGAGCTTGAAAATGACACATTCTGGAATTAACCATCTGTAACTAATGCCATTTGTTTGTAAGAAAAGGATTAAGTCTTTGTATTTCTTTCTCTTCTGTCTTATTTCAAATGGAATGTCTTTTAAAATCCTGATGTTGTTCTCCCTGATTTTCAAGGGTGTTCCCGTAGTTGCTTTCAAGATAGAATCTCTTACGTGTCTCTTCAAGAATCTGACTACTATTTCCCCAGGCAGATTATTTTTCTTGATATATAAGGAATAGGACCTATAGACCACATCCATCTCACTGTACAAATATTCCGCTGTCAGATCTGTCAATGGGGCTATTGCATCAGCAATTGCTTCAGATTCTCTCCTTTATTTTCTGGGACCCCTTGGAACCATAGGACCAAATTTGCTTTCTCCATTTGCAGCTGCAAAAGTTGTGACTCTTCTGTAGCTTGTTTCATTTCCAGCCTTTGCACCTTTTTCTTGACTTTTGTAGTATTGGCGTCCATTTCCTTCATCTTCTCTGCCATTTGCTCCATTGCATTTAAAGATTTAGTCAATTGTAGCTGCTGTGAAGCCAAGCTCTGACCAATTGTTGACAATTGTTGCTTGATACTAGTCATCTCCTCCAGCAGAGGGTACAAGGAATCTGCCAACAGTTTAGAAAGCTCAGTGGTCTCTTCCATTCGAGGACTGCCCACTAGTTTTGCTTTCAACAGTTTGTCTTTATCTGGTTTCTTCCCTGCCATCTTTTTGGATTGTTTACTTTTCTTAAAGTTGCTAAAGTCTCTGATATTCGCCCGTATGCTTATCTGCACTCTGGTAAGTCTCTTAAAACAGATTTAACCGCATATTTTTCTGCTCCCCCCTCTTTATCTCTGTGTTTTTGTTTATGCGGTGGGGAGGGGGCCCCCACTCGCTTTCCGTCACTCTCTAAGGGGGGCAGCGTTCTTTTTATTTCTTCATGCTCACTTCAACCTGACTCACAGTTCGTTGTTGGCCAACCCGCCTCACTCGGCATTTTTTTTTCACCTGAACTCCGACGCTTGTCCCAGTCAGCAGCACTCATACCATGCGGTCACTCAGCGGTAGGATCTTCGGGGCGGAGGGGCGCCTCAATTCTCCGGCATTACACCATTGAAGAGGTCACCCCTCAAATGCCCCCTAGCTAGGAGCCTTTTACCAAGGCTCTGGGGGGGTCACGACCCGTCGCACTCCCTCCTACACACTGGTGTGCAGTTTGCATCCCCGGGATGTCCGGGAGATGCATCTGCCTGTGTGTCGCCATAAACCAGAAGTCAAAAATGTTATTTTAATGTGCCCAGCCCAATTGGATTTCCAGTGGCCAATCAGAAGCCCTGCTGGGCAAGTTCCCCACCTGGCCCCACCCACTTTCCTGGTGGGTACCAAGAAAGGTATCAGCGTGTGCCATGGTGCCCAAGGGGACCTCCGGTGTAGTATGCTGACATAGCAGGGATACTATGTAGAATTCTCTACACATTTTCTTTGGAAGGGCACACCTTTGGTGCAAATAAACCACCTGACCGACTGCCATTCACTTCATTAATGAAGCTGAGTTAACATCAATGCCAAAACTCCTCATTCCTTGTTGCTGTCAAAGTGCCAGGACATACAAGAACATGATCGAGGTTTATAAGATTATGCATGGGAAAGAACAGGTAAAGAAAGAGGTACTTTTCTCCCTTTCTCACAATACAAGAACTCGTGGGCACTCCATGAAACTGCAGAGCGTTCGGGTTAGAACGGATAAAAGGAAGTACTTCTTCACCCAAAGAGTGATTAACACATGGAATTCACTGCCACAGGAAGTGGTGGGTGCTACAAGCATGGACGGCTTCAGAAGGGAATTAGATAAGCATATGGAGCAGAGGTCCATCAGTGGCTATTAGCCACAAGGTATAGCTAGGGGCTCTGGGGCAAGTGATGCTCTGTCTTCTTGGTGCTTGGGGGGGGGGAGGTCAACAGTGGGAGGGCTTCTAATGTCTTGGCCCCACTGGTGGACCTCCTGATGGCACTGTTATTTCTGGCCACTGTGTGACACAGAGCGTTGGACTGGATGGGCCTTTGGCCTGATCCAACATTGGCGTCTCTTATGTTCTTATGTTCTTAACCACAGGATCTAGACACAAGATGAATGAGAAAGCTGTGGTTACAACAAATAAATCTTTTTTTGGGGGGGCAAATTGAAACCCTCATCCTACCTAAGAAGACACAGAACGTTTCCTGTTTTAAATTTCTGACTATTTGTTTTTTAAAAACATACCTTAACCTTTTTAAATATGTCTTTAAAAAAGAAATATTTTAATGTTCAGTTCCAAAACTTGATCAGTGAATACAACATGTTGGTTTTAAGAGAAACACTTCTGCAGATCCAACACAGACCACCTTATTTCCTTGTTACAGCAATTGCATGGGTTACAACTGTGTGAGCTTTGTGTGTACTGGGGAGAAGAGACACCTTCAATAAACCTGTCATGAACAACTGCAGAAAAATGTCATTGTTTTGAAGGATTTCCCCCACCCCATTATGTAAATCAAATGGACATAAGGATGAAAACACCCACCCAGCAGAAACAGGGGGCTAGCTGCCCATGGCTCCAGTCAGAGAGCCATACCATTGCTTTGGCTGACAACCCCCTGCAGGATTCTGGCTCCACTAGAGCCTAGCCAAGTTAAAGCCAGAAGCTGCTTTCAGAACAGCTGGGGCTGGTTTTCTCTCAACCTATTTAAGCTGAGGGCTCAACTGGTTTGCGGGGCTACTAACTTTATGCTCCAGATTTTGTTAAGCCATAGTCCTTGCTTTTGAGGAGACCAGTAGTCTTGGAAGCCTGAGGCTAGAACAGTGGGTAACAGGTTTTGACCTCCAGCTATATTGTTAACTGACCTATCTCAGGGCGCAACTGGATTCTGATTGGTCAGCATGTTGTGTTTCAGGTCAAGTGACCATGGCAGTGGTAGGTCTGGTGTTTTGTCAGTGATGGCCCATTGTAGCTCTTTGGCTGTGTATAGGTCTTGAACGATCAAGAGTCATTCCTGGATAGTTTGTTTGACAAAGGGAACATAGTGAAAAGAGGTATTCAAAGGACTGTTTTGTCACCCACCTGTATACTGCTACCTAAGGTCATTGACAGCCAGGTCTTCCACAGGGACATGCTGCCATTTTAGATTTTAGAACGATGTAGTAGTTAAGAGCGGCAGACTCTAATCTGGAAAACCAGATTTGATTCCCCACTTCCCTGTTTGAAGCCAGTTTGGTGACCTTAGGCAAGTCACAGCACTCAGCCTAAATATAAGCATAGCTCACCACCTAGTGGTGCCAAAAAGAGCTACAGCTTCAGGCAGCCAAACAGTCCTTTGGGATCTTCTGGCTATTCCATACACAATGTCATATGATAATTTAATTTTGATATATTTTTAAGATCTGTAGAGTCAATTCAGCTCTTGAAAATATCACATGGGTGAGAGGATGTCCTTATTCCCCACACCAGAGTTCTCAGCAGGATTGGGCCCTACAGTGATTTTAAAATTAAAACAGTAGGCTGTAAAATCCCTAAGATTATAGGGTGATGAATGTCTATCATTTTTGTTTCTATGTCAGCAAAATTTCAAGCGGCTCTAATCCTGGCTGCTTCTTGGATAGCAAAGCCACATGAGATCTTTTTGGAAGTTGCTTAGGGCACAATTTAACCTAATCAATAGGATTCACACCTATGGCAGAAAAAATGCAAAAGTAACTTCCTCAAATGCAACAAGCTGTGGCTCTTGCATTTCATTCATCTGTCTTGGAAATGGAGGAAGGCATATAGATATCATACTCATATAAATGTAATTGTGATGACACAAAGAGTAATGTGATGACAACAATGCATCCTTTGCCAAGCAATCCATCATGCAATGTAACTTTTCAGATGCCATCCCATTATATGAAATTAGTAGGGATGGGCACGAATCAGAAAAATGTGGTTCAGTTCAGGGTTTGTGCAGTGCCCAGTTCGTGAACCATAAACCTCCACAAATGTTTAGGTGCCAAACGAACCAGTGAGGTTTATGACATGATAGAATCCCCCTCCAGTGTGCTAGAGGCACCAAACTCACAGGGGATCTCCAGCTAACTCTACCTGCTCTCCAAGTTTGGTGAGGATTGGATTTTCAGGGTCCAAGTTATGCCCCCGGAAAGAAGGTGCCCTCAAGAAAGTGCTTTCTGGGGAAATGAGAGGTGCAGGTTTAGGAGGTTCAGGAGTGTAGAGAATGGATCCCACACAAGCTAGAGACAAACTTGCAGGGGACCTTCTCCTGATGCTCCTTTACATGCCTTCCAAGTTATGTGCAGATTGGTTCCTCTCTTCTACAAATCCTGCCTTTCACAGGCTCCACCCTCAAGTATCTAGGAATTTCCCATCCCAGAGTTGGCAAGTCAACAAGGGTCCTTAGACATAAAAACATAAGATGAGCCCTGCTGGATCAGACCAATGGTCCATCTAATCCAGCATCCTGTCTCACACAGTGACCAACAACAGGGCATAGAGGCTGAGACCTTCCCCTGATGTTGCCTCCTGGCTCTGGGATTCAGAGGTTAAGTGCCTTTGAATGTGGCGCTTCCCCTCAGTCACCATGGCTAGTAGTCACTGATAGACCTATCCTCCATGTATCTATCTAATCCCCTTTTAAAGCTGTTTATTCCTGTGGCCATCACTACTTCCTCTGGCAGTGAATTCCACATTTTAATCACTCTGTGCATAAGATTTAGATTTACATATAACTATTCTTGACATATAACTTGTTATGACTATCCTTTTAGAAATGTATTGTTTCTTTGTACCTCAAACATAAACTGTTTTTTAAAAAAGAAAAGAAATTCATTATAAGGCAATTTCATGTCTTCTTGCTTGTAAGCCTGGACTGGAGACTACACAGAGAGCACAAGAGAGAAAGAGAGGAACAGGAACCAGGAGTTCTGGCAGAATGGAGAACCACTCTGACAAGGATGAAAAGAAGCCACCTGGGAGATAAAAGGAAGAGTGTCTGCTCCAAGTTCAGGCACAGGAGGCAGGGAATGATAATCTAATGTCTTCTTTATCACACTCTTTCCTTCAAGGAGCTCAGGGAGGCATACATTTTAACCTCACAAAAATTCTGCAAGGAATGTTGGGCTAAGAGTGTGTGACTGTCCCAGAGTTCACCAAGCAAGCTTCTGTGGCAGAGTAGGGATTTATACCCAGCTCAGCAGTCCTTGCTAGGCCAAAACATTGCTTACTGTTGACTTACTGTTGACTTTAAACAACTTTGATATTGAAGCAACTAAAACATCATGCACAGCAGTCCCTAGGCCCTCGTTCTAGAACTAGGGTTCCATCATGCTCTGATGGCAAGGCTGCAAGCTACCAGGTCCTTAATACAGGGTAAATTATAAATTCTCCCACTCTGTGATCCCTCTGCTCCGCCCTTTTCTGCATTATGTAATTGCTCTACGTGCTGCCACTGTTATACCTGGATAGCCCAAGCTAGCCTGATCTCGTCAGATCTCGAGAGCTAAGCAGGGTCAGTCCTGAGAAATATTTGGATGAGAGACCTCCAAGGAATACCAGGGTCATGACATGGAGGCAGAGAATGGCAAATCTCCTCTGAACGTCTCCTGCCTTGAAAACCTTACGGAGTCACCATAAGTCAGCTGTGGCTTGACGGCACTTTCTGCCACCTGGCAGTAGTATCCAGGATGATGGACCAGAGCAAGGTACTGGCTCAGCTTCTAATGCTAACTCAACATTGCAACTATACCCTGTCAAATACACTTGATTGACAGCCCAGTGGCTTGTAGGATGCAGCTCTTAGTCACTACATCAGGGGCTTCCATTTGTGTGCCTTTTTCATCTCTATTGGGTTTTTGTGTGTCTATCAACACCTCCAAAACAGGATGAACTTGCTGAGCCCTTCACATGTCTTTGTCTGTCACTTCCAGAGTGTATCTAAGATGGCCCCAGTGGGAAAGGAAAGCTGTTGGATGCCACTGTTCATTGCTAATATTAATAATCCATAGCTGGGTGGTTTCAACAGCTCCATCTCTCTTTCTGTCCACTTCAGCACAGTCCTGCTGATTCTGTAAGCTGCGAGTGCTTTACAGGACCACCAAACCCCACAGCAGAAAAACTACACATCAGAAAATCTACACAGAAGGATAACTCTGGCATGGATTCTGACACTTTGATCTTAACATATAAAATCTCACTAGATTCAAAGTGATTTTCCTCCAGCACCAAATCAACATTTTTTCTGTAGCTTTTCATAGCTTACTTACCTGTTACAACAATGTAATACTTAACCACTAGGATATATTATCACTGTTGTGCTATCTAGAATGGCATAGAGATCTGGGCAAAGTCCAGAGCATCACCTGATAGGCTGATGTAATGTCCAGGGTTTCACCCAGAAGTGATGATGGCACATTACAGAACATTATTTCCACCTAGGGATGCCTGCCAACCGGTGGGACCTGGAGATCACCTGAAATAACATCTCATCTCCAGACTACAGAGATCAGTTCCCTGGGAAAAAATGAATGCTTTGGAGGCTGGACTCTGGCATTGTACTCCACTGAGGTCCCTGTCCTCCCCAGGATCCCACCCCCAAATCTCCAGGAGTTTTCCAACCTGGAGCTGGCAACCCTACCCCCTTCCCCCACCAGTGGCCAGGGGGGACCTGGCAACCCTATTTTCACCACCATCCACCACATACACAGAATCATAGAGTTGGAAGGGACCTCCAGGGTCATCTAGTCCAATCCTCTGCTCGGTGCAGGAAATTCACAAATACCTCCCCCTCCACACCTGTAGTGACCGCTGTTCCACGGCCAGAAGATGACAAAAAACTAAAACCTCCAGGATTGCTTCCTGACCCCAAAGTGGCAATCAGCATTTCCCTGGGCATGTAAAAAAGGGCCACAAGAACTAAGCACTGAGGCAACCCTTCCTGCCCTCCCTCTCATGATCTGCCTAAATTCATAGAATCCACATTGCTGTCTGATGGCCATCTAGCCTGTTTATCCCACTGGCCAAGAAGCAGTGGTGGATGGGTTGCTCACTGGGAGGTTGCCCATAAAAAGTGGGCAAAAGGTGACCCTATGTGAGATCTTCATGGCATGGAAGTGAAACCAAAAAGGACTTGGCTAGAGACAATAAAGTGGAAGAAGTCTAGGGGGGGGGGGGGAGAAAAGCCTTGGACGAATGACTGGGATTCTGACCACTGCTGATTTGGGGGAGGGGGGTACAGGTCTTGCTACAGGAGCCACTGATGTTGCACTGCACACTGCTACTTCTGGTTACTTACTTTTTTCTTTTCTTTAAAACATTAATTAACCGCCTTTCTTCCTTAGGGAGCTCAAGGCGGCTGACAGCATAGGTAAAACACATAAAACACATTAAAAACATAACAGTCAAATTTTAAAATCACAGTTCAGGAGTGACATCATGGGATAGCGGTGACCCTCTAGGAATTTCCAACATCTCTATGGTTTTTATGTAAATAGAAGTGACATTGCAGCAACACTGCTTTTGTCCCATTTTGCTTCCACTGTTCCACTGAGCAGCAGTGGGATGCTGGAGCTTAGCCACCCTATTCTGCCTCTAAATAAACATACCCTCAATAAATGGCAGAAACACAAAGCAAGAGAAACTATTAGTCCAAAGCATCTAGACTGGCCTACATGATAGGCACTGCTATCTCACTCTTCCTCTGAGGAGCTTGTGGAGGCATACATGGCTCTCCTGTCCCTCATTTTGTCCTCACAACAGCCCTGTGAAAAGGTTAGGCTGGCAGAGAAGGACTGGCCCAACCAGAGAATGGCAGAAGGCTCACAAAGACAGGACACGGGGAGTTCTGTGAAGTGATTTCCACTCATCTTTTTTCTTTAAGAAATGGAGGAAGTGGCAGCTCCCCAGGCCCAGGGCCATTTCAGATCATGAAAGACAGTACCCCATGTGCATGATTTTTAGGGAAAGTTGGAAGCCACAGAGCTCCCAATGTCTCATCTCTTTGTAGGCTTGCCAAGTCCCCCCGGGGGGCAGGGAAAACCCCACCCCAGAGGCCCATTCCCCACCGCCGGTGGATCGGACCCCAGGGGGAACCCCGCCCTGATGTGCACATCACCCGGAAGTGACGCGACCATGCTGGGCACGCCGGGCGCGCTGGGGGCGGGGCCACGGTCATCCAAGGGAAAACTCTATGGTTTTCCCTCAGATGGTTGTGGCTCCACCCCCAGTGTGCCCGGCGTGGTTGCGTCACTTCCGAGTGATGTGGATGCGGTGTGCGTGCGCTTCATGCGCACACTCCAGCCGCCAGCCGGAAGTTCCCCGCTGCTGCGAAATTCAGACTTGGCAATCCTATCTCTTTGGGCCCATTGGCTGGAGATCTGAACCAAGGTCTCCCAGATTGTCATATGAAACACTAATCACTATACACCGTGGTGGGTTCTTTGGAAGAGCCCAACTGATTTTACATGCTAGACTCTAAACATCACATAATGTGACAGTGGCCTTGCTGGCAAAATGCAGAACAGATTGTACATCAGGGTAGGGTTGCCATCTCTGGGTTAGGAATACGATTGTCAGGTCCCCCCTGGCCACTGGAGGAGGATGGGGGGTTGGGTTGCCAGATCCAGGTTAGAAAACTCCTGGCGATTTGGGGATGGAGCCTGGGGGAAATGGAGACCTCAGTGGGGTACAATGCCATAGAGTCTACCCTCCAAAACATCCATTTTCTCTTGAGGAACTGATCTCTGTTGCCTGGAGTTGAGGTGTAATTCCAGGGGATCCCCAGGTCCTACCTGGAGGCTGGCATCCCTAGTTGGGAAATACCTGGAGATTTTTCCAGTGGAGCCTGGAAAGGGTGAGGTTTGTGGAGGTACCTCAGCAGGGTATAATACCATAAAGTTCACCCTCCAAAACAGCCGTTTTCTCCAGGGGAACTGATCTCTGTCATCTGGAGATAATTTGTAATAGCCAGAGATCTCAAGGTGCTACCTGGAGGTTGACAACCATACATCAGAGTTTCAAATTCCACACCAACCTGAAAAACAATAGAAAAAGCCTCTTCTGGAGTTCTCTTGTTGAGGAGGAAAAGAATTAACAGTGAAATTTACATTAAGCTTCTAATACTGATGAACTCTGTCTAGCCTGTAGACATATGCTAAATGAGAGCAGGGGCCAAGGAGATGTGTGATTTTTAAATTTTTTGTGTGTGCTGGGGAGAGGAGGAAGTGTGGAACGCACAGATTATCACCATATGGTAATGTAGCTCTCTGTGGAAGAAGTTTACGAGGTAACAAAGTATCTCATCACAAAAGTATAAATATTTAATTTTACTCTAGTTTATGCAGAAGCACACTGAATTAAGGCAGGATATGGTATTCTACTCTTTCAGTTCAGAGGAAGGGCATCGTATTTAGCTGATCTGAGCCATTAATTTCTTTGGTGCGTGTGTGGGAGGGGGAGTTGTGCTCATTTGGCCTTTCTGCTTCAACACTTTATCCCAAACTTCCCCAGCTCCCAGGGCATTAAAAAATATGCAGACCAAGCGAATCATTTCCAGTCATCAGGGATTTGTGGCTGAAGTGCAGCCTGAATGCCGGCTTGTTAAAGGGATTATTTCTATAGGAGAGAAACTTTCCCTATCAAGTTTGGTATAAGCCACCAACAGAGAATCTTAAAATGTGTTAGGTTGGGAAATAGTTGGAACTGGTTTGTGTGTTCCCAGCTCGCAGTGTTAAGCCCTTTCATTCCAAATCCTGTGACTTTGGAGTGAGATAGTAGATAGATAGATAGATAGATAGATAGATAGATAGATAGATAGATAGATGATAGATAGATAGATAGATAGATAGATAGATAGATAGATAGATAGATAGATAGATAGATAGATAGATAGATAGATAGATAGATAGCCGAGTTCAGACTGGCAGTTTCCCCCGATATAGGCACGTTTCAGAAATGTTCCACAACCGGATTAAAGGGGCCATTCACACAGGCACATCAGGCGTTCCCCACCCATACTCAACCCATCTTGTAACGCTTCGCTCCTGAGTTTAAAAGATACCTGGTGAAAGTGGTAGCAAACCCTGGAAAGTGCGATTATCCCTCGTCCATTCCGCACCAACAAAGTGTGAACGCCAAAAGTATGAATGAGTCATACAAACATATGTGCTATGTGCCATCAAGTCACTTTTTTTGGGGGGAGCCCCCGGAGGGGATTTTTTTATTGATTTTTTTTAACACTACAAAAAACTACAACAGAAAAGGGGGAGGGGAAAACTACATATAAGGGAGAAATTAAAGAACCCACTACTGACTAAAAATGGAGCTGCGGTGGCTCAAGTGGTTAAGACGCTGTACTGCAGGCTGTGGAAGGTCAGTAGTTCAGCAGTTCAAGACCCGGGTGCCGCAAGACGGGGTGAGCTCCTGTCTCTAGTTCCAGCTCCTGCCAACCTAGCATTTCGAAAGCAAGAAATTGCAAGTAGATAAATAGGTACCACTTCGGTGGGAAGGTAACAGCGTTCCGTGCGCCTTGGTGTTTAGTCATGCCGGCCACATGACCACGGAAACGTCTTCGGACAGTGCTGGCTCTTCGGCTTTGAAACGGAGATGAGCACCGCAACCCTAGAGTCGGATTCGACTGGCTTTCAAGCAAGGGAACCTTTACCTTTACCTTTACCTTACTGACTAAAAACCCAAGAGAGGAGATCCTCTAACTAGCTTTTTTTTTTTAGCATACAAACTTATCATCTTTGTACTTCTTATGAACTGTGTCAGTCTTTTAGAACTTTTAACCCTCCCC